>NW_009733615.1:0-112250 GCF_000703405.1 Apaloderma vittatum
CGGGAGAGCGGCCGGTGGCTTTGCTGGCCTTGTTTTCGTTTCTCTTCCGCCCCTGTGACCTCAGGAGCTGGAGGATAAACAAACGTATTCCCAGGCTGTAATACCAGCGGGCGTAAACCTGCTCGGGGTTTGTTACTGGGAAGTTTCCGAGTCGCGGGCAGCGCTGTGTTGGTCAGTGCCCGAAGCGGGCAAACAGCGCTCTCCTCCCGTTCCGTTTGCTCGGGGTATCCCCACCCCCGTTCGATTAGCTGCTTTTGGAGTGGTTTCATGAAACTGCGAAGCAGTAGTAGTGCAGAGGGGTTTTTTTTGTCACCGGTGTGATACAGGTCTGACGTGTCACGCAGGCAAAGGTCCAGTGCGCCTGATGCTTTTGTCACTTGTACTCAGTTGGTCCCAGAGAAACGTGTTGGGTTCTGCCGTTCTCCTGCAGCCAAGTAGGGGAACGCAGCCCTTGTTCTGTAGGGATTGGAAGCTAGGGTGATTTACATTTAAAACAAAGTAGAAACCAAAAGCTGAGACATCAGCGTAAGATATTAAAAAAGTAATAGTAAATTTATTGTAGACTGTAGTATTTTAAAATGTTATTAATAATACTAGCATTTTAATAAAAGTTCTATTTTTTCTAGTAGACCCTTAGTATAACATGGTGATATATATCAGTAGGTTAATACCACTGCTGTTGTTTACCATCTTGAAATTACAGCCTCTTGAAAAAACTGAGCATTTTCAAAATAGTGCTAAGAATAGCAACCACAGAGGACAGCTAAGACTCTGAGTACTTGTCTTAGATGTGAAATTAAACAATTTTACTTTGTCTGCAACTTAACAACTGCGAAGCAGTGTGAAAGTATTGTATAAATCTTGTTGGCAAGCTGATACTACTGGCCTCATATGGATGAGTGTTTTTTGATATACAGGTAAAAGGCTTGAAAGGGAGAAATTTATTCTGATAACTGCAGTTATATTTTTTCAGTTTGCTGAAAGATTTGCTTAGAATTGTTCTAAATTCCAAAATCCATATGTTTGGTTTTGAAACTTATTTTATGCTGTTAAACTGTGTAGTCATCCAGTGCATTTATTTTGCCTTATTGGAAGATCAGGTGAGATTCCAAATCACACGTTTGGGCTTTAGTTTGTGCAAGAAAGATGTGGTTATGTCCAAGTGTGCTTGACTGCTAAATACTGCTGTAAACAACCTCTGTTTCCTAAAAATGTCTAAAGTGTAATAAATTTTTATGGATTATTGACCTTGAGGATGTAAAAATCTAATGACATCCAAGTACTCTTTGGTAAAGACCACATACTATGTGGCCTAAAGAATGTTTTTCAGGCAGGTTCTTACATTCTTTTTTTTATATTTCTCAATTTTCCAGTGTTTCCTAATTTTTAATATTACCTCTAAACTCGCAGCTTTGACTGCCATCTGACTTGAAGATGGTGTTCATGGATTATAGACTTCAACATCTTCAGTTTAGCAGTTTTCATGGGTAGATTGTTGCCTCTGCAGCACTTGAGCTGAATCAGTTTTAAACAGCACATAAAAAAATAAGAAATAGAGTATTTACTTTAAAAATTATTTCAAATTTTGATAAATTGCCCAGGTTGCCTTATTGTCAATCCAGAATGATTTCTCATTAATGAAAGGAAATGTGGTATGTCTATCCATTGAAAGTGGGAGATTGAAATGGGAGAAGTAAACATAACCTGTTTAAGGAAGGTTGATCATTAAAGGAAGAGTATTCAGGAACAGAATTAAGTGCTCTTTATATTAGATAAAGTGGTGTGATAGATTGTGTCACCTTTGTGTAAATGAAAGTGAGTCTTATAGGGGGTTTGTACCTTTGTGTGAGGGGCAGGATTGATGTTTTGTTGTGTGGGTTATTTTGTGGAGCTTGATGGTTTTGTGGTGATACATTTGGGTTTTTTTTCTGGAAAACTTTGTCACTGCTGTGTGCATTTTATAGAACTAATTCTTGTTTTCAAACGTCACATGAGATGAATGAGAAACACGTAACTGTCATGTCATGGGCAAAGTCCTAAATAAAAACCAGATTTGGTGACATGAAATAGGTAAACGATTTTCATTTTTCTTATCTTTAAAGCTTAAGTCCATACTTTTCTGTTGGTTTTGTGATCTGACTTAAACTCTAGATAAGTGAGAATTAAATTAGGTTCAGAAAGACTCTCAGGTCTGACAAATAATTCTGATAGTGTTCTGATAAAAGCAGCTTTTGGTCATTACCTAGGAATTACCATTAAAGCGGTCTAAAGTAAGACACTTATTAATAACTGTGGTCTTAATTGGTGTCTACTTAACAAATTAGAAGTAGTTTAATAAAAATTAAAATGTTCACTTTCTTTCAGATGCTGCTACAGAGCTCCACGTGTCCAATTCCAGACTGAGAGAAATAGAAAGTATCAATGCAGCACAAAAGTTTGAAGTAAGATATTTTGGAACACTACTGTAATTAAGAGCAATAACATTTGTTTCTTGTAGAGGTGAAATACTGCATTGAAATTACTTTTCACTGGCTAAATCTGGACAAAAGAAGGACAGTGGTGTTAGAATGTGGCTCTTTTTTTTGGTGACAAACCGTCATCACAGTTAGGGGGCACATTTGCTCACTGGACTGTGAGTGTGATGTGGTCTTTACATCTTTTAACTACTGCATCGTGTGACTTGGACTGTGCAATAGACTTGACTCGATAGTGCCTGGCTATGCCAACAGCTTGTCTTCTGTAGCAAGTTTAAAATTCTAGAGCGTGTGTGTTCCCTGATGGAGCTCTCTGTGTTTCTGTGCCGTGTGGTCATTTTGACATAGCTGCAGATGCTCGTGCTCTTCTAAAACTGCAAATCCCACGTGTCCTTGTAGGAAGTGACTTTGTGTACTTTTACAAAGGGCCTATTGGCCTTGTGACTTTATTTGTGGCTGTAAACCAGCAACTTTCAGGTGTGTCTTCAGCCCTTAAGAGCATCAAGAAGATTGCATAGTATTTTTGAGAAGTAACTGTTCCTGCCTGTTCTTTTTCTAGATTCTTGTCCTCTGGTTTTGGCCAGTGTCAGAGAGAGTACTGAACTGTCTGGATATTGCCTCAGATTTGTGCTCTGACTTCTTAAATTTCACCCGTGGATCATGCTAAGATGCAATTCAGCCCTGAATTTTACTTCTTGACATTTACCTCTGCTTCACCACAAACTTTTTTATGAAAGTCAGCTGGAGTCTGGAGTCCATGCCATAACAAAATATAAAGTTTGTATATATATGTGATTTGGGGCTCACACCTGGAAGTTACTGTGTGTTTTCAGTGAAATAACATGAGAAATCTGTACAATTTAATTGATTTCTTTGCTCTTCAGCATGCTTTTGCTTTTCTAGCCGTTTTGAATTTCCCAACATTTTTTTTCATTTTTTTCTAGAATGAGAGACTGAAAAAAGTTTGTAGTGATTTAGAAGAAAAGCATGAAGCAGCAGAGCTTCAAATAAAGCACCTATCTCTAGCGTACCGAAATCAGCTTCAACAGAAAGAGGTAGGATACAGAGTAAAATATTTGAGTAAGTATGTCTGATAAACTTACATATTATGCTGTTTAATCGCTTTTTTTTTTTGGTAGTAGTAGTATCTATGCTCTCTCAGGGGAAGTATTGGCCACAGTTATGGTTTCTTAGTTTGTTAATGCAGACACTGAGAGACTAAAACGTGTGTATCATGTAATACAAGCAGAGGTGCCAGGAGATAGTTAAGACGAGAAAACTCCCTGGAAATGTGATACGTATATGACAACTTCTGTTGTTTGTGGAATCACCATGAGAAAAGACACTTAAAGTACTCTGTAATTCTGATTCAGTTATCTTTAAGGAAGGCAGCAGGAGCAAATTCTCATCTAAAGCAATTATATTGTCTGTAGGTATAATTATTTATCATAACATATGCAGCTGAAAGGAACAGAACTAGGTTTCATAATTTGAGAAGTGTCCCTTTGTGCTGGAAATGCCAGCTTTATAAACTATTGTATAACGTGAGATTTCACAGCCTTTTAAATGAAGAAAGTTCCCAGTATGCCTAGAATTACACAAAAAGAGTTTTAACTCTAAATGTATATGGGAACTAGAGGAAGCAGAATTCTGAGTTGTATAGAATTCTGCTTATTAAATACAATAACAGAGTTTTTTTGAGAAAATTACCTGCAAGTAATTTCAGTTTATTGTAAATAAGTACATTTCCAGAGCACTGATTTGTTAGATATAAAAGAAATCAAATGTAAATAACTGGAGAAGCATCTTATAGTGCTCAAGTTTCATATCTGAAGATGCTCTTTAAATATTTGAATTTTTGTGCAAGCTGTTAACCTAAATTTTCTTATAATACTTACGTACCTTGACTGCTGAAAAAAGTCGACAGACGCTTTTACTGAAGTTTTAGATAACTGAAAACTATTAAAACATTTAATATGTGTACTTGTGTGAGATACTTTGTACAACATCAGCTAAAACCACTTTTTTCCATTAGGGGAGTGTTTGGATTTTTTTCTTCCCTTTCTTTTTAAGGGAAGCGATCAGTTCTGGGAGTGGGAGGAGAGTCGTTTGGTCAGTTTACCTTTCTTAAGGCCACAAGTGGTCAAGTATTTTGATACACTTCATACTGAAACAATGCATTTTTTTATTCTGTATATTCAGGTGGAAATCAGCCATCTAAAAGCAAGACAGAATGCACTACAGGAACAACTGCAGAAAGTACAGATGGCTGCTCAGTCAGCACAGTCAGGAGCTGGGGTTTTGCCACCAGCCACTACGTCAGCTTCGTACGTTCCAGCGGTCAGGCACTCCTCAGGTTTTGAAGGAGATGGCATGGATTTCGGAGATATAATCTGGTCACAACAAGAAATAAACAGATTGTCCAATGAGATTTCCAGGCTTGAATCTGAGGTTGACCACTGGAGGCAAATAGCACTGGTGAGTGGTTCACCTGTATCTTATAGGGGGCTGGTTAGCTCAGTGGTTTGAGCGCAGTGCTGACAAGAATGACAGCACCGAGTTCGTGGGTTCGATTCCCGGTCGGTCCCCATGTGTTGCCTGATCTAGTCGAGAGGTGGTGTCCCTGCCCATGACAGGGAGGTTGGACTAGATGATCTCTAAGGTCCCTTCCAGCCTAGGCCATTCTGTGATTCTATGATCTTAGCCTCCCCTCTTCCCTCCACATTAGGGTTGTCCTTGCATTTGTTGGTTTTGGAGTGAGTCTTTTAAAAGTTCATGGCCTACAATTTCTGGAAGGAACATGACTTGATGGAAAAGCTGAAACCTAATGATCTTTGAGTCATTTTTTTTTTCTGTCATATGACTGGGAGCACATTAAAGAGATTAACTTGCAAATGCATTTTAGTGATGCTTTTAAGCATGATTTGTGAAGTTAGGACAAGGATTTCGTAAACGTTCGCCTTGCATACTACTACGGGGTTTCATTTTTGTGCAGCCTTTCCAAAATTACTTTTCTTCTTCCTGTCTGCAATACTGATTATTTATTGACAGCACAGTACAGTTCAAAATGGTAACTGGATACTTGCATGCTGTTTTTATTTTTCTCTCAGTCCTTGATATGTCAGTTATAATGCATGGTCTGCTGAGAGAAAAAAAGAACATAATCTTTCAGGCTGATATGAGTCATCCTTTTTCAAGCTACAGCCTGATTCCAGAGGTATACTTTTCCCATGTGGAAATACTCAAGTAAAATTAAGCAACCCTGTTATTAGCTACAGTAGCACTCGCCACCCCAAACTTTAACATATTTGCATGTAATAGTAAGAAAAAAAACCCATGGAAACCAAAATGTTTCCATTAAAATGTCTTCTTTTGATCAAAATTATTGTAGATTTGAATTTTGCTTCACAACAGCTTTGTTTTCTGTTTTTGAGCATCAGTAGAGGAGGCGCTTAAGTGAAAAGTGCATGTATTTATCACATTTTTCACATGACCATGTGATTTTTTTTTTTGATTTTTTTTTTTTCTTTTCTCAGTCTTCCAAAGTGCAAGGGACACACAATGCTGAACAAAATGAAATATGTAAACTGCAAAACATTGTGAAGGTAAGATGCAACTTTGACAAACTAGTGTTCTCTCATGCTTTGTTCTTGATGGTTTTGTATTTAGTCACATAAGTGTTGTAAATATTTTAACTATAGTCACATAGCTATACTCACCTGTGTTAAAAATGCGCGTGGGTGTGTAATAGTGCAGCAACATTTCAGTCAGCAGAACAATATTTACAGTGAGTTATTCTGAGAGTATATTTATGATTTGAATAATAAAGTACATAAGCTTAAAAGCACTAGTGTTTATGAGGGAAGATTGCTCTCAGAAGCTGTTGACTACCTATGAAACTGAATTTTAGATACACGAAAGAATTTTGCCTCCCTTCTCAGAAACATTTTGCCTTGTTTCACCGAAGATGCAAAATATGATTTGTATGTCATCCTTGGAAGTTACTGGAAATAAGTCCTAGTGTATCCACCTCCCATGAAAGAGTTTTGATCTCTCTATGTTGGTTTAATATTTGCTGTTGTGTAGAGCATACTGTTTGTGTAAACATGTTTTTTAAAGCAGTATCTTTTAACATGTTTAAAAATAACAAAACCAACAAAAAACTTGCCTTCTCCTGTAAGAAACTTGTCTTCTCCTGTGAGAAATCCTTTAATATTGCTAGGGAAAACTCATTTCCTTTTGAATTTCTTCTTTCATAAGCTTACTTACTGTATTTTACAATTTTGTTTCTCTAATTTTATTTTCAGGAGCTCAAGCAGAATTTAAGTCAAGAAATAGATGAACATCAACATGAGCTTTCAGTGTTGCAGGATGCACACAGACAAAAGCTGGTAGAGATAAGTCATCGACACCGAGAAGAGCTGAGTGAATATGAAGAGCGAATTGAAGAACTTGAGAATCAGTTACAGCAAGGTCTTTATTACTGCATGCTTTCTCTTTTATTTAATGTACAGTGAATTTTGGTTAAATCATCTAATCTGTATATAACAGTGCAATAGATGTCAAATGCTTGATGTCACGCTCCGACGTTCAGGACATTGGCTCACTCAGGTTCCTGATTCCCAGGCCAGTATTAAGGTGACTTACACCAAAGATCTGAACAGCAATTTTATTCATCAGTCACCCGACAACAAGGTATTTCAATTGCTCGGTCAGCGTAATCAACACGATTCACAACAACGAGTTATTAGTAAGCAAAAGAAACCGGCCTTGCCATAGCTAGCTTCCTGTTAAAGCTAGAAAGAGAGGAAAGAAAAGTGATAGAAAAAGGAAAGATCACCACTCCTGGATCCAGTGACGACCACGGCACTCGCAGGGATCCTTTAGTGGTGAGTGAAGAGGCACCCAACTGCCCGAGGTTATCGCCTTTTATACAGTCAAGTTCCCGCCACAGACCGGGAACCGTTTTGGGGGATGGTGAGGGCTTCTGAGGGGGGTGTTACTCCTCCCTCTCGTGGTTTCTTGCAGCCACAGCTCCAAGCCCTGTCCACTCCCACAGCTCCACCAGTGCAGGGCTGGGGCAGGGGGCTCAGCAAAGTGCTGAGTCACTCCCGCACCATCAGGGACAGGTGCCAGGCAGGTTCCGAAAAAATTTAGACTGTTTGAGCCATTCTTGTAGTCCCTAACACTTGATGTTTAGGATTTTTGAATTCCACCTTCAGTTCAGCTTCATGTTTAAGACGTGTGCCCTAGTATCTTATATTTGTGCTTTAAATTCTATGCCTCCTGTTTTTTACCTTCCAGTGGATACAGGTGCAGACAAGACATAGGAAGTGGAAGATAATTGTTCTTGTGCTGAAATTTTTTGGTGCTAATTGGGTTACTTGACAAAAGCTCAAAGATTGCCCTGAGGACCATGCCTTAGTCTATGGCATAGCTAGATTGTAGAAGGTTGGTAGTTCTCATGAGGAGCTTGTTGTCTTGTAGGTACTTCGTAGTCCATAAAAGTAGTTATGGCTGGTTTCTTTTAGAGTCATCTGCACAAATATGTCATTTTCCTGTATACCTCTATTTTATTATTCGTTAAAACTCAGATATTCAAAGAGTGTATGCTCTCCTTTTGGAAAGAGAGGTTCATTTTCTTCTTGAAAAGAGAGGAGGTATTTTCACAGTCTCTTAATTTCTAAGGTAGCACTGATAGGGAATTTACTTCTTAAAATCAGATGCCTGTTAAGATGTGATCTGTCTTTTAACTGCATGTACTACATGCACTGAACATAAGTACACCAGCAGGACTGTTTTAATGAAGTCAAAGGCAGGAGTCCCATGTATATTGCATTACAGCTTATCTGTAAAATAAATACTGCTCTTAACTTTGAAAAATTAGAGTATTTAGGTTTGGGGGGTTTTGTTGTTTCTGTTTGACAGCATAATACAGATTTGGATGGAGGGAATTATTAGAGCTTACACTGAAATGGATTCACAAGCACTGTGCTTTCATTTAACTTTTTTGTGCATTTTTGATTATTCCTTTTTGCGCCCTCTAACTTACCTAGAAATCACATTGTGAAGATTGTACAGAACTATGATAGTATGGTAGATCTGTAAAAGCATCAATTCTGCAAAATGAGATCTTCAGGTGAAAAACTTCTGTGCATCATTTAACGATGTACTGGTTTATAGCAAGTTGTTCTCTATAACAACCATTCAGCAAACTTTTGAAATTTAATTAATTAAATTACAAACAGAGATTTTGCATCAGACTGAATTAGGTGGGGATTGATAAATTAATTCTTAGAAAATTGAGGGATTCCAAATCCTGATAAATTAGATTCTGTCATCTCCTCACCAAGAGAGATGGCGATCAAGTATATTTTAATAAAATTGTGAACAGTGTGTGTCTTGCAGCACATACATTCCTGGCTCAAAATAATTTTAAAAGCTATAAGTATTTGAAAAGCTCCTTAGTGATCCAGTAGTATGTATAGCACTGCTTCACATGGTAACGATACTTAAGCAAGCTTTCTGTTGATGATGACCATGTCTTTGGTTTAGACTATCTCCCTCCGTCAGGAGAAAGGATGGAAGAAGCAGCTTTTAAGGAAAGATCTACAGTGCTGGCTTTGGTTAGTATCTTAAACAATCTTTTTTTGCTTTTTAGGTGGTGTGAGTGCTGATGCCGTGGCTGACTCTAAAATTAGTGAACAGAAAAAATATGCTCACAGTCCAGAAGGAGGAAAAGTAGAAGAGTTGCAGGTCATAAAGGACCTAGAGGATGAAATAAGGAAATTAAATCACAAATTGTCTTCTGCCAAAGAAGAAAACAAAATTCTTCTAAAAGAGCAAGAATTGGCAAAGGTAGAAAAAGTCCAAATAACACAAGAGTATGAAAATCTTAAATCTGACTTTAGAGTGCTTCAGAGTTCTGTTGCAGAACAGGAGAAGAAGCTCCAGTCAAAGACATCACTACCAGAAGATGTTATCAGACTACAGCAAGCACTGTTAGGTACAAAGATTATGATACTTTTGTTGTTGTTGTTATTACTTTTAGTATATCTTCACAGGTTTTCACTTTTAATGCTTAGAATTTATTTTAAGAATTTGGAACTGAATATGAGAATATGTGTGTTTTAAAAGTTGCTGCTTTAGAAAAGGATTGTCCCTTGAGGTAAGGCTAAGCAGAAAAGGAGATACAATTAGGACTAGTGTGATTATCGTAGAGGTAATATCTTCTCCTTAAGGAGACACTGAAATATATCTGTTTAAGAGTCATATCTGTATCATAGAATCATAGAATGGCCTAGGCTGGAAGGGACCTTAGAAATCATTTAATCCAACCTCCCTGTCGTATGTAGGCAATGTTGTAATATTGCGTAGCTGATATACTGTAATATTACCAAAGTCATCCTAATGTGGGCTCGGCTGTAAAAACAGTGCTCTACTTTGTGGTGGTGATTGATGGTGAGTTTAAATCTTTTACAGCACTGATGCTTTTACTCACAAAATACCATGAAACTATTCACTTCTGAGCAGCAGAGTTCTGTTGGGACAAGGTGGGAGAATGATGCTTTTGTTATTATTCGGATAGCAGTAAGATGATGTGGTTTTTATTTTTCCTTCATAGAAGCAGAGAATGAAATAGCAAGACTTTCAAGTTTAAATCAGGTAAAGCAAATTCTAAAATTAAGTTGACAGAAAAGTTTATACATGGTAACGGATGGACAACGTGCCTTCTGGCACTATACGTTTTCTAGGAATTCACACTTCTATATAAATAACCTTATAATCAAGGAAATAATTGTAGATTAATTCTATAATTACCTGTGGAATTGACATTTGGCTTGTGAAATTCCACAGTATACTCTCTTAAAGAAAACTAGTGGAGTTCCACCTCTTCCATTGCTACTTAGGCTGCTGTAACATACATTTTTGAAGTATCAGTAGTACATTCTGGAAAACTTGTCTCTTTTCACCTCTTGTACTTTGGCACATTTTGTTGTTGACACTGTAACCAGTTGTAAAATCCCTCTTGCCTTCCATGTAGTACTCTAATAATACTACATGTTGTTTTCTGATAAAGCTAAACCATGGAACATACAGCTTCTCTGGAACACACCTTTTAGTTTTTGGGATGGTTCACTTAGTCCTTTATAAACTCAGGCTGGAAAGATTTGGTTCAATTTACTTTTGTACCCAGTAGTATTTTTCAACTGAGGTCTTTTTTGCATGCATTTGAGAGTTCCCATAGCTTTTTTCATATGGACGTTATTCAAGTATCCTTCTTTAGAGCTTCCTCTCTGACCATGCAGCGTCCTGCAAGTTTAGGGTATCTCTTGGAGATTCTAAGTTTATCCCAGCTGCGGATCCTTATCCCAGAGGTGGATATAGCTGTGCTTGTCAGACCACAGCTGTTTGTGCAGGAGTTTGTAAATTGCACTCCTGAACGTAGCAATGAAAAAATAAATGTATATGTATGAATGGTAGAGGCAAATACTTCACAGTGAAGAAATTTTAACTGGGATAATATTAATGTAGGCTTGGAGATTGTAACATAAAAATACATGCTTTGCTTTTAATTGTTGTGGGGGGAAACATTTCAAATCTAAACAGTTTATAAATTTCAGCAAAATAAATTCTAATATATAGAATTTATTTTTTTAACTTGAAGGAGGGATTTGAGAAGGAACTGACAAGTGCACAACATAAAAGTGAGAATATTGTTTCTGCATATGCTGAGAATCAGAATTTGGAATTAAGTCAGTTAAGACAAGATTTGGAAAGGAAAGAACATGAATTAAATGAAAGTATTGCTGAAAGAGAAACATTAATAGCGGAACTGGAAGAACTGGACAAGCAGAATCAAGAAGCTACTCAGGTAATATTGCAACTAATTATTGGAACTGCCAAAATAAATATTTATATTTGTGTGCATCTTCTAAGTTGATCTTCGAACACAGATAGCAGAGAAATATAAGTTATCCTCTGAGGTTTAAAAAGAATATTGGGACCAATGTTTCTCCATATTTATCATCTCAGTGTGAAATTCTGAAATGCATTTGTTTTGAAGAAAGAAATATGGCATATGAGCTCTCTGAAAGGGATGTTAATTTCCAAAGTCCAGTTAAATGCTAGTAGATTTTCCCTTTCGAGACCTTTGACCATTTTTATCCTGCTAATATTTTTACCTCTGTCTTACAACAGTATGTGTAATGGGAACGCCTTTTTTCAAAAAAACTTTTTTCTTTTCTTTCTGTTGAATAATGAAGTTACTTTATTACAAGTTCTTCGTAAAATGAGCATTTGTGGAACAAAAAAGGTCATGGATTATATGTAATCAAAATGGAATGATAGCTTTTTGCAACTGTTCTGATATAAATGACTTTTAAAAGTAAAGCTGCAAGCCATGTGTTTTCAATATTGGTTTACTTTATGGAATTGAACATTTAAAGTGTTTTCATATGAAATGAATCCCAGCAAGAGGGTTTAAAAATAAGCTCAAACAAGAAATTGAAAATAAATAAATTAAACAGATATGCATTCACTTCTGTAATTTGGTATTTAAAATTTAGTCCCTCGCCATTTTTAAGTAACGGGTGTTTGCTGTGTAGCCATTCCAGCTGCCCTGATGAATTCTGACAGGTTTTTTTCTTAGATAGTTCTCTTTTTGTTCATTGAATTAGGTAGTTAGGGTTCTTTTCCGGGAGACGGCATTCTTGTTTTTAGTGAAATGTAGTCTATCCCTATTTGATACTTGGTTTAATTAATTTAGCATTGACTTACGTTGGCAACTAGGGAACAATTTTGTTTCCTCTCAGGTTTTTTTAATTGTTCAGAGGATAAGAACGAATGAAGTGCATCATTCAGGTGGTTCTTCTCTCTTAATGAATTCTTGTTTGTGTTCATTTCAGCATATGATTACACTGAAAGATCAACTGTCAAAACAGCACACAGAAACGGAAAGTGTCATCAAACAGCTGAAGTTTGACATAGATTTTGAAAGAAAGAAAGTATCAGAGTTAGAAACTGAGAAGATAGAAACTATTAAGGAGCTAAATAGTCAGAAAGAAAAACTAAGCCAATGTTCATATGCACTTAATGATCTGCATGTAAGTAAGCAGCAGCTTCAAGGTAATATTAAAGATCTTCAGGAACAGTTAAGAAAAGCCCAGGACTGTAATTTGCGTAATAAAGGAGAAATCAGAGAATTGCAGCAGAGACTAAAAGAAAGAGAGGAGGAACTTTCTGTGTCCTTGAGCAAGTTAGCAGAAAAAAATAGCCAGGAATCTAACTCCACTTGTCAAGATCTGATTCTGAAAGAAAGAGAAGTAGAAATTGCAAAACTACAGAATGATGTTTCAGAAAATAAAGAACTAAATGAAGACTTGGAGAAATCTCTGTCTAATCTCAGAACAGAAAATGGAAAGCTGATAGCAGCCATTGAAGAACTAAAACAGGAGTTAAGTGATGCCATTTCAGAGAAAAATAAAGTTCACTTGGAAAAAGACACTGTTGTGGAGGCTTTGAAAATGGAAAAAAGACAGTTAGAGAGTGAGTTAAACCAGACAGAAAAGCGGCTTTTGGAACAAGCACATAAGTATAAGCAAACTATTGAGGAGTTATCAAGTGCCCGCAGTATGGATACCACTGCACTGCAGCTTGAGCATGAGCGCCTCGTGAAACTCAATCAGGAGAAAGACTTCAAGATTGCTGAACTTAACAGGAGTATTGAGCAGATGGAAGTGGATCATCAAGAAACAAAAGAGATGTTGACTACTACCTTAGGAGGACAAAAGCAGTTGACAGAACTCATGAAAGAAAAAGAGGTATTTATTGAAAAATACAAAAATCAGGCCTTTCAGGTGAAGCAGGAGCTTGAGGAATATATTAAACTTTCTAAAAAGCAGGATGTATTAAAGCAGAACTTGGAGGAAAAGGACAGATATCTTGCAGTCATGAAGGAAGAAAATAATCATCTGAAAGAAGAAATCGAGCGCCTTAAGGATCAGCAAAGTAGATCTACACCTGTAGTTGAGCCTAAAACTCTAGATATTATTATTGAACTTGAAAGTGAGGTAACACAGCTAAAAGTAATAAAGAGTAATCTTGAAGAAGAAATAGAAGTTCACAAAAAAACAATAGAAGATCAGAATCAAACAACAGCGCAACTTCGGCAGTCTTTACAGGAGCAGAGAAAGGAGATAGATGAGTCTAAATTTAAGTGTGAGCAAATGAATGTCACACATGAAAGACTTTCTTTAGAGAAAGATGAGGAAATCAAAAATTTGCAGAAAACGATCGAACAAATTAAAACTCAGTTGCACAAAGAGAGACAGATTATTGAGACCGATTCCTCTGATCTTTTTCAGGAAACTAAAGTGCGGACTCTTAATGGAGAAAATGGAAATGAAAAACATGACTTATCTAAAGCTGAAATTGAAAGACTGGTAGAAGGTATCAAAGAAAGGGAGATGGAGATTAAGCTTCTAAATGAAAAGAATGTTTCTCTGAGTCAGCAAATTGATCAGTTGTCTAAAGATGAGGTTGGCAAGCTTACTCGGATCATTCAAGAGAAGGATTTAGAGATACAAGCTCTCAGTGCTAGAGTTTCCTCAGCTTCATATAGGCAGGATGTTCTTTCTCTTCAGCAGCAGCTGCAAGCTTATGTTATAGAAAGGGAACAAGTACTAGCAGTTCTGAGTGAAAAGACAAGAGAAAACAGCCAGTTAAAGACAGAATATCGTAATATCATGGATATGGTTGCTGCTAAAGAAGCAGCTTTGGTAAGATTGCAAGAGGAGAATCAAAAGTTATCAAATAGGTCTGAAAACAGCAGTCAAGACATGTCTAGAGAAACCATTCAGAATTTATCTCGTATCATCCGAGAAAAAGATATTGAAATAGATGCTCTGAGTCAAAAATGCCAAACCTTATTGACTGTCTTGCAGACATCCAGTACAGGGACTGGTAATGGGTCAGGAGGTGTTAACAGTAACCAGTTTGAGGAACTTCTACAGGAACGTGATAAGCTGAAACAACAAGTAAAGAAGATGGAAGAGTGGAAGCAACAAGTAATAACCACGGTTCAAAACATGCAGCATGAATCAGCTCATCTCCAAGAAGAGTTACACAAGCTTCAAACACAAATTTCAGTTGAAAGCGATAGCAATTCAAAGTTACAGGTAGATTATAATGGCTTGATTCAGAGTTACGAACAGAATGAGAAAAAGCTGAAAAGTTTTAGTCAGGAACTGGCACAAGTTCAACATAGCATAGGACAGCTTCATAGCACCAGGGATCTTCTCCTGAGTAAGCTTGATTTGGTAACACCATCTGTAGCAGTGCTTTCCACCATGTCACAGCTTTCGGGCATCCAATACAGCGCTCCAGTAGTACTCAGTGATGAGTCTAAACTCCTTCAACAGGAATTGGAACAACTGAAAAAAAAGTTGCAAGAAAAAGATTCAACTATTAGGACTCTTCAGGAAAACAATCAACAATTATGTGATTCTGTGGCTACAGCATCAGAGGTTGAAAGAAAGAGTCAGGAAGGGACTGAGTCAGAGATGAGGCAAATCAGAGAAAAACACGATGTCTTACAGAAATCGCTTAGGGAAAAAGACATCTTAATTAAATCTAAAAGTGATCAGTTACTTTCTGTGAGTGAAAATCTTAGTAACAAAGAAAATGAAAATGAACTTTTGAAGCAAGCTGTGACTAATCTTAAAGAAAGAAATTTAGTTTTAGAACTGGATATTCAAAAACTGAAAGAAGAAAATGAAAAAATAATTGCAAGGGGTAGGGAAAAAGAAACAGAATTCCAAGCACTTCAGGAAACTAATATGCAATTCTCAATGATGCTGAAAGAGAAGGAGTTTGAGTCTCACTCAATGAAGGAAAAAGCTCTTGCTTTCGAGAAGCTATTGAAAGAAAAAGAACAGGTATGTGCATTCATAGTTACGAGTATCTTTTAAAATTAATCACACAGTGATGCTTTTTTTGTGTATATGTAGCCATCAAGTGTTTATATTATACTACAATGAAAACTCTCCCCTTGCAAAGTTAAGAAATTATGTGTATGAGGCTCAAAATTCTGCGGAGTTGACCAGCAGGACTGATCTTTCCATATGCTTTCCTCTAGCATTTGTCATTCCAGTGTGATGCTTCACAACATCGATGTGAGATCAGCACGTTTATCTGTCTTGCTTTTGTGATTGGAGAAACTCCACTGCAAAAAAAATTATAAAAGATTGTACAAGCTAAATTAATGATTTCTTTTCTGCAATATGACATATGGAACAATCTATACTTTTTTCAAAGTGTATGTTCAGAGAAAAGTTGCAGTGGCTTTATAAATTACCGCAAATGGAATTTGAGAAAGAAGTCTTTTTAAAAGACCAAAGAATTATGTGGCATCATTGATACATAGGTCAACAGGACATTGTATGAACTGCTGTTGCTGGAGTTAACAAAGTAATGTAATGTGTGAATTACCATTTCTCCTTGAGAAATATGCATTAAGGGCAGTGCAGAAGTCTTCCTGTAGTTTTGACAAACACTTGACAGCAAAACTCTAGGATGTAGATACTTCTGGTTCGCTTCATAGGCTGTGAAAGTGACTATGTCCTAATGAGCAGTATCTTCCAGTAATTTAATTCCAAACAGATAATTTTCTGTCCTGGTCCCTGTTCTCTTCATCTTGCTTATTCTGCTCACCATTCTTCAGTCTTCTCTTGCAGTTGTCCCCCTCCATGCCTACTGTTCTTACTCTTCTTGTTGCCTTTAGCATCCCTTTTCATTCTCAAAGATTATGAGTGTTGCCCATTATCAGATAGTGGTATTTATGTAAACCATTGCTAAGTAATTTGGCATTATTTTTTCCCCCTGTTTAAGTATAATAAAACATTTCATAGAATCATTCAATGGTTTGGGCCGGAAATAATCTAGTTCTAACCTCCTGCCATGGGCAGGGACACATTTACACCAGACCAGGTTAGTCAAAGCCCCATCCAACCTGGCCTTGAACACTTGCAGGGAGGGGCATTCACAGCCTCTCTAGGTAATTTGTTCCAGTGCCTCACCACCCTCATGTCTCTCTGAAGCATTTTCAAACTACCTATTAAATCTGCAATGTATTTGGAAAAGTAAAATATGAATTACATTTAACAATATATGTCTTTTTAAATTTAGCATTTGGAAGTCTCAACTTTGACGTAATGTATGTGAAAAACTAGGATTGCTTCTTTATGGAGATATTTGACTTAGGAGAGATGTTTAGCTCTGTTTGCTCACAGCAGAGGCTTCCGTTTCCTGTTATGCTGTAGAATTACAGTGAGAGGTTTTATTGTCTCGAAGTACAGTTACATTATGAAAAATCACTTTGAATTACATTGTGACGTGATGTTCATCAGTCTTGCCCATATAAAATTTACTAATACTTTATAAATGCACACTCTTACTCTTTTTTTTTTTTTATGCTAACTTGTGGAAATACACATTGTCTGACTAAGTTCTCTGTGTTGCAAGTGTTTGGCCTGCGACTTTCACTCACTGGTGGCTTAGGCTTTCAGTTTCAAAAGCACGAAACATTTATCTGGACGTTTTTCTTCCATAAATAGGAGAGTTCCTGTTACATGCTTCGCGTTTGCCATGGAGAACTAGGGAAAAATAGTATTCAGGCAGTTTTGCGTGTGTGTCAGAAGATAACATAAAATGAGACGGTTTGCCTGTAGGTTTATGCTTCTACTCTAGAAATAATTCTTCTGTATACAATTTGTTTGATAAAAACAAATAATTGAAGCTCATAAGTACTGGTGGTAAAAATAAAGATTGATTTACTTTTAAATAAAATTCAAAACAATGTATGAGACAAAAGATAAAGAGCACACTGAGAAGTTTCAGATGACTGAAAATGCATTCATGTGTATGTGTGAACTCTGTGTAACTGACACTTCTTTATGTGGTAACATCAGGTTGTAATAAGTTGCATGTGAGTACATCATTCATGAAAATTTGACATCTGAAAACGTGGTGAACGTTGCTATGATTCACTGAAGGCTAAGCTTTGGGGCAAAAATGTTTTGGTTATAAAGATTTTTTCATATATTTAGTTTTAAGGTCAGACAAGTTGACCTACCTAGACTGATGCTTTACATGTGCCTGGCTCTGTAAATGAGTATTGCAGAGAATAGATTCCAAACACTGGGGGAAAAGTGAAATTTTAAAGTATACAAGTGCCTGAGACACTGTACTTACCTACCTATCTTCAGATGAGAGATATGTATTATGTGTTTATTCACAGCAGTCAGTTAAGACAGTGTGTTTTTGTAGTGTCTGTCAGCAATAACTTTGTCTTGTTATGTATCAGTGAAATAACTTCAAAAGAATTTTTTTCTCCTGAATGTTTTTCTGTGCTGTAGGGCCATGGGTATCCCACCCTTTTTCCTTGTTAGATCAGTGTTATCTTTACTCTTTTCTGGGCTTTTCGGTCTCCTTTGGTAAAATTATTTGCTGCATTTGAAATGCTTGTTTGTATCTTCAACAGGGCAAGACAGGAGAATTGAATCAACTGTTAAATGAAGTTAAATCAATGCAAGAAAAGGCTGTTACTTTTCAACAGGAGAGAGACCAAGTCATGGTAGCACTCAAACAGAAACAAATGGAGAGCAGTGCCCTGCAGAGTGAGGTACACCACCAAATAATTTGCAGTTCCAAGAAGTAAAAGAAAAAGTAATAAGAAATTACATCTGTAATAGTTTCTGAATTATTTTTTGCAGCAATCACTTGTAAAAAGCATTTAAAATTGATACATATACATTATGCTTCAATGGACATGTTCACGTTTGCTTAAATTATTTTTATGAAGGATGATAGCACAGGCAACTTAAGGTATGTTCTTCACAGATACAGCATTTGCGTGAGAAAGAGCAGCGCCTGAATCGGGAACTGGAGAGATTACGTAATCACCTTTTAGAAATGGAGAACTCCTACACACAAGAAGCTTTAGCTGCGGAAGACAGAGAGGTCAAGCTAAGAAAGAAAGTTTTTATTTTGGAAGAAAAGCTTGTGTCCTCATCTACTGCAGTGGAGAATGCCAGGTAGTCTTTTAAATTTATACAGCAGTGGCATTGGCTGTGAAAATCAGTTAGCTAGACTGGTCCTGATAGCTTTATTTTTGTGAATTAGCATTCTATAACATGCTAAGCACTTGACAAAACAAAATGATAAGAACTTTGTTTCTTTGAATCAGGAGAGTGATTTGAAATACACTTGTGAACTGTTGAGAACTTAAGAAAGTGTTTTTCTTTTTAGTAGCAACTATTGAAATGTCACATCTTTGACAGCAGCTAGAAACATCAAAAATCCTTCAAATTGTCAATTTAGTTATCTGTCAAATTAAAAAAAAGATAGATTTAACACGAAGTCGAGGCTTCATTCAGTTTGCAAGACTCTTACATGCCTCAGTGCATAGATGTGACTCATGCTTCATTAATTACTTTTGAGACAAGTGTGCATCCTTACTTTATACCTGATACCATGGAAAGTATAAGGAAGCTTTTTTTCTCTTTAGTGCACATATATAAAGAAAGACACATTGAAGTTTTCCTGGGCAGCAGAATCTGGGGTGCTAGAGCCAGTTGTGCATTTTCATTTATTTACCATAATCACATTTTTCAGCCAGAACAATGAAAACCCAAGTGTTAAAATTACTTAATGCCTATCTTGACTGCTTTAGTATTTTGTAATTTAAAGGAATTTAGCTTACTCTGAGCAAAAGAATTCTTTTTTCATCTTACTGTAGTTGTTCAAAAGAACAGGTATTTTAATAAAAAAATTTATATGTAGCTGCAGTCTTACTTTTTTCTTTTAAGTGGCAAAGGTGGATTTTGCTCTCAATGTTCTCAGCAGAGAGATTTCTGAGTTGAGCAGAATTTGTTGTGAAAAATGTGGAGAAAGTTTAAGAGCTGGGAGAAGGTTGTGTAAAAACTTTTCATCAGAATGTTTCTTGATTCTTTGTAAAACTTGTCAAATACCTTTCAAGAAGTACTGCCTATTTCCCACTTGATGTGCACTGTTTAAAAAGACTGACACAGGAGTAAGTCAACTTCATAATGTTTTTGCATAATAGGAAGTTAAATGGGATGTTCGCTGGCCAGTATGGAGCAAGATAGACTTGAGTTCTTGGAGACTAGCTTTTAAGTAAGAATTGGTAGGAACAACTATGATTGCAGCAGACAATTAGCAAGATAGGAATTCTTTTTCTGCTAAAGATACAATTACTGTAGTGAACAGCAAAGATTAGTTTATTGGTTTTTAAATGCACTTCAAACAAAAGGAGTTTGGTTTTTTTCTTGATTGCTGAATTTTATTACCACATTTGTTTAAAATCTGTTGTTAGGTTGGTTTTCTGGGGTCTTTTTGCTGTTTTTTTAATATTTTTTTAAAGAGAAAAACCCTTAATTTATAAAAAATCGAGCTGAAAAATTCAAGGTCTGCTGTTTTTGCTGGGATGTGATTATCTCTGTGATGACGTCTGTTTATTGCCTTCGCAAATACTGTATTTTATTTTCATTAAGCCATCAAGCTAGTTTGCAAGTTGAATCTTTGCAAGAGCAATTAAATCTGGTTTCGAAGCAGAGAGATGAAACCGTGCTACAGCTCACCGTCGCTCAGGACCAAGTGAAGCAGTATGCGCTGTCACTGGCCAACCTGCAGATGGTACTAGAGCAATTCCAACAGGGTAAGTTTTGTCAAGAAACAGCAAAGATTGCAACAAGCATTTTTTTCCACTGGGATAGTTACTGTATTTTGGTGTAATATATTAGTTATCTGGATTCTTTTGGGATAGCTTGAATTTCTGAATTGGTTATCTTTTAAAAAAACTTGTAAAAACAATTCTGGCCGTGTGAAAACTGATGATCAGTATCCCATTGATGACATTTGAATTCCACCTTTACTTCATGAAGACCAGACAGGATAATGCTGAGTGTGTCCCAAAGAGTTACATGTTGAATCAAGTTTTTTTGGTTTGTTTTATGTTTTTAACTCCATAGAAGAAAAAGCTATGTATTCAGCAGAGCTTGAGAAACACCAAAAACAGACTGCAGAATGGAAGAAAAAAGCAGAAAGCTTAGAAGAAAAAGTTGCATCACTGCAGGTGGGCTGAATAATGAAATTAAACTTTATGAAATTGAATGCTAATTCTTGACTCTTTTTTTTTTTCCAACTGCTGTGTTAAGTGTTCCTGTCTTAAGAATACATCCAAGTTATAATTCTCTCTCCCTTGCAAGTGGGATGGGCGGGGGTGTCTAAAAGAACATCAGCAAAGAAGCATTCCTCTGCTGACCATCCATTTTCTGAGGATGTTTACAATCCACTCATTCTAAAGAACAAATGATTGAAGTCTCTGCATCTGTTATGTTTAATCTGCGTTGTAGTAGTGTAATTGTGATAGTGAGCTCCTTTACTTCCCTTCTTGACCCTTTCCTGCTTTCTTTTCAGGAAAGTTTAGAAGAGGCAAATGCCGCACTGGATGCGGCATCAAGGCTTACTGAGCAGCTTGACATCAAAGAGGAGCAGATTGAAGAGCTTAAGAAAGAGGGTAACTGTTTTTTTTTAATCTCTGCTTAAAACATTCCAAGCAGTTGAAGAGACAATGTAGTATTCCTAGAAACTTACCCAAATTTGGCCTCTATGAGGAAAAGAGTAATTCTGTACTGCCTTTTGAGGACTTATTTATAGAACAAGTTTGAAAAAGTGTGTTTACCTTCTGTTAGGGATCTTTCTCAAAAGAAAGTCCTCTAGTAATTGTGGGGTGGGATTTTTTTCCCCCATAAATACCTTGATAAATAAATACCCTTGATTTAGTTCTGTATCTTTTTAAAATGTTTATGAAATGCCAGATGTGGCCAGATTTTTTCCAAAGTAACTAAGTACCATATTTGATGTAGGCACAGGAATTCAGTGAGGTAGAGAGAAAGGGTGTGCTGTTGGTAAGAGATGGAGAGGAAGCAATTCTTTCAAACATGCAAGACTGTCTGAAGGGATTGTGTGAAAGGTCTTGGGCACGTCTGTAGATTTTATTTTTAGGTATCATATCAACTAAACTTCCTGATTGCTCATATTTAGAAAGATGCCTTTCATACCGTTCACAGATTAAGTACTCTAATATTTGATGAATGGCATTAATTTGGATTTGAAGGCAAAACTTGGCCAGATGGTAAAGGAATTTGCCAGAAGAAACAGTTTTGAAAAGGAAGAATATTTACAGTGAGGGTGGTCAAACATGGGAATAGGTTGCCCAGAGATGTGAAATGTCCATCCATGTGGACATATTCAAAACCCAACTGGCCATGGTCCAGGGCAGCCTGCTGCAGATGACCCTGCTTGAGCCAAAAGGGATTGGACTAGATAATCTAGAGGTCCATTTCAACATAAATGTTTCTTTGATTTTGTGATTCTATGAATATTTGGGGATGTGGTTTTGTCTGGTTTTTTTTCTTCTTTTTCTTCTTTGTATTGGCAAGCGATTTACTTGTTTTTCAAAAGATTGAAAGAGGATTGTTGCATAAAGGAAACAACTCTTTAGTGTTGTTGTAGAGTAAATCATAGTTTTTATTAGGAAAAAAAGACCACTCTATTTTCTCTATTTATACAAGAAAACATACAGTGTCGTATTGAAAATTGATGACATGGATTCCCATACGCAATTTTGTTGGCCAAATCTTTTGAAGGATTTCTTTATGGTTTTTTGT
This sequence comes from Apaloderma vittatum, assembly GCF_000703405.1. Lineage (NCBI taxonomy): Eukaryota > Metazoa > Chordata > Aves > Trogoniformes > Trogonidae > Apaloderma > Apaloderma vittatum. Next base: position 22,226 of record NW_009733615.1, read on the forward strand.
ATTATTTTTTGTTTTCTTTTTTTAGCAGGAGAAGTGATTTTAACGGAAAGGTATAAGGTGTACCAGATGAAGTTTTCTGGATTGCCATAAATGGTTAACAAATTATTTGAGACTGTCCTAAATGTCTGGTTTACAGCAGGCCATGCTTAATTTTGGCTCAGGTCTTTTTTATTTTTCAGTCTTTTGATACACACAAAGTACATGTTTAAAATCTTTTCAGCTGGAAGGAAATATTCCATTTTAAAAATGTGTATACTGATAGCGTTGCCTATTCCCTGTGGATGGAATATAGCTGTGTAGCTGTTTTTAAAAAATTGGTCCTCTTTAAGATCTTTTAGCCAGGAAAAAATAGAAAACAACAGTAACATTTCAGTTAATTTATTAATACATTTGTTTTAAAATTCATCATGTGAATAAAAATTGAAAAGGAAACTTGCGATTATCTTGCTTTGTAGAGCGGTAGCAACAGCATGAGACTTACTTTTGAGTGATTGTGCCCTCTCAGCAAGTGTGCTGATGACACCAAGCTGTGTGGTGCAGCTGACACGCCGGAGGGAAGGGATGCCATCCAGAGAGAAAGGCTGGAGAGGCAGGCCTGTGCTCAACTCATGAAGTTCAAGAAGGCCAAGTGCAAGTCCTGCACCTGGGTCAGGGCAGTCCCAAGCACAGATGCAGGCTCCGTGATGAGTGGATTGAGAGCAGCCCTGCAGAGAGGGACTCGGGGAAGGGTGAATGAAAACCTGAACACGAGCCACTCATTTGTGCTCGCAGCCCTGAAGGCCGGTTGCATCCTGGGCTGCATCAAAAGAGGGGTGGCCAGCAGGTCAAGGGAGGTGATTCTCCCCCTCTACTCTGCTCTGCTGAGACCCCCCATGCAGCACCGTGTTCAGCTCTGGGGCCTCCAGCGCAACAAAGACACGGACCTGTTTGAGCAGGTCCAGAGGAGGGACACAAAGATGATCAGGGGCTGGAGCACTTGCCCTGTGAGGACAGACTGACAGAGCTGGGGCTGTTCAGCCCGGAAAAGAGAAGGCTTCGGGGAGACCTTAGAGCAGCCTTCCAGTACTTAAAGGGTGCATATAAGGAAGTGTAGTAATAGGATGAGGGGTAACAGTTTCAAACTCAAAAGAAAGTAGATTTAGATTAGATATTAGGAAGATTCTTAGCTGTAAGGGTGATGAGACGCTGTAACAGGTTGCCCAGAGAAGTTCTGTATGCCTCATCCCTGGAAGTGTTCAGGCCGGGCTGGATGGGGCTTTGAGCAACCTGGGCTAGTGGGAGGTGTCGCTGCCCATGGCAGGGATTTGGAACTAAATCATCTTTAAGATCTTTTTCAACTCAAACCATTCTATGGTTCTGTGGTACGATTCTACTTGAAACTTGTTTTCAGATGCTGTTTGTTTATCTTTTTGTGACATTAGTAGTTAACTTTTTGTATTTCCTTTTACTCTGTGGAGAGACAAATAACTTCCATGTATGCTCATACAAATGTTTTTATTTATTGCAAGAGTTTTCCTTCAAGTATTGGGGTACTATTTAACCACATTTACAAAGTAGCATAATTTTAAGTAGGTTTAGACCTTGAAACGATGCATTATCTTTCTTGTGCCTCTCATCCTGGTGTTCTGAGAGTGCGGAGTGATGAAAAGTAGTCATGTTATTGGAATGGATTTCAGTGCATATGGATGTAGTTGTTAGAAGGTATATTGTCATATAATATATATTTTTTTGTTTGGTTTTTAGCTTGTTTTCAGTAAGGGGCTTAATCCTTATATTCCTTGAATAAGAACTTTCCCAATATGACACTAGTTAGTTTGTTGTGCTCTGTACTCTCTAAAATTTGTATTGATGAAATAAAATGTAGTAGTAAAACCTTAGGTTGTATCCGTTTCACAGGCTAGCTCTTCCATGTACATATATATGAAAACTTTGTGCCGTTTCTCCTGGACTTATTGGTGTGGATTGAGAAGCACGTTGTGTCAGCATAGCTGTGGCATGCATTTATTAAAGATTGACATGAGAGTGGAATGTTTTCATGTGAAGGGTATGAAAAGTTATAGAAGTCACTTTTCTTAAAGATAGATACAAGAAAAGTATGTCTTCTCTGGGTTTTGGTTTTTAAATGAAGCACTTTTAATTAACATCAGCTTAGGAAGTGTTAAAATGGTAGGGAAATTAGGTTGATCATTAGTTTTTCCATAGGATTTGAAAATAAGCATTCAACCATATAGAGTGAGAGAGTAAAAAGCTCATAATTTCTGACTATACAACTGTAGGGTAGAGTTGGTCTTGACATGGGCAGTCCATGTTATATTTGTCAAACTTTTGTGTGTGATTAAAACTGACTTGTACTTTCATTAGGAAAAAAAATAACTTCAAAAATAGTATCTTGCAGAATCCTAGTTTGAAAAATAGTGGTTTTGCTGTCTTGAGGTGAAGCCATTTGTAGTGTGTCTTCTTAAGAATTCTTTGTACATTGTAATTACTTGTTGTCTTGTCTGAGAACATTTTAATTCCAGTGTTCTTAAATCCTTTGTCTGGGAATTTAAGTGAGATAAGTTTTTTTCCCAGCGCTTTTTACTCTGCATGTTTTTGTACAAACTTCTGTAGACCTGGACATCAGATGCTTTATCTAGTTTCTAGTATATCTGCATTTTTATAAAGAGAAAACTTTGTGCTTTTTTTCCTTATAGCCAGAATGTAAAATATTTATGGCAGGTAAAATTTTTAGGAGATTTTTTTTTTCTGCATTATGTGCTTTATTTTTGAGTTTTGTGGGAGGTCAGAGGCAAACTGAGCTACTGACTGAATGGTTGGAGTAATTGGCTGTATTCTGTATTTGAACAAGTAAGTTGTGTTAGTGGTATTTTAGAATTGTGGAGAAGTTGGTTCTGTGAAATTATTGGTCAATAGCGAATGTAACGATATCATACCACGGCTCCTTCTGATGAAATGGGCTACTACATTTGTATCTCCCTCATTAAGCACTCTGTCCCGAGGCTCAAGTGTGTAGACAGTAGACAAACCATTGTTTAAGGTCAGGAACTTCAGAAAACTGAGAAGTTGTGCAGCACTAGTGAATGCAGAAACAGAACTCCTCTCTTACTCTCCTAGTAGTTTCTAGTTTGGGTTTCTGGAGAGGAAAAATAGGGTCCTTTGTGTAGGCCAATTATGTGTAGGTATTATGTTATCCTAGATGAACTAATTTCCTTGCAGCCACTACAGAACAGGATCAGAATTGGGAGTCAGCATGCGAAGAAGACAGAAAATCTGTGGAGTGACTCCTAGCACACTCCTAGACAACCTTGTATTAATTAACTTAAAATGCCAGCCTATCCACTTAATTTGCAGGCCATGATGCCTGACTGAAAGTGTTTGCTGTTTTCCTCTCACTTTTGTCTCTGGTTCAGGGTAGCTCTTGCATTTCATCTCTGCCATTTTTAAATGAATGTTTGTATCCTCAAACTTACGAGGACTCTTGCATAAATCTATGCAGAGCCTTTCTTGCTGACATACTGAATCCTGAAGCACAGGCCTGGTTCTAGGATGCATTAGTGTGTCCCAGTGTTTGTTTCAAGAGCTCGCGTTGGTCAGTAGGAGCAGGAAATGTCCTAATAGAAGAGACCCACAACAAGCTACTGGTGAGGTTTTGCTAGCCAGTAATTCTTCTGGGAGCCTGGACAACTCCTTAGTTCTTCAAAGCTTTAGCAACCTGATAGTAAAGTATGCAGAATAGCTGAGTATAGGAACTAATCTGAGGGCAAGTACAGGGAAAAGACCTGCTGCTACCATGCAGTTTTGTCAGATTATGAAGAAGATTGCCATCACAGGACTACAGATGTTGATTGAGATATTTTTTCCACTTCTGTATGATCTAGGAGGAACAGAGCAGTTCATTAGACCTTCTGCAATTAGTTTATTTTCTGTTTGTTCCTGTACTCCAGCATTGAGTATCATTCCAGAAGTTTTAGCTTATGGTTTCATCTAATGTGTTAGGTTGACACATCTCTTATAAAAATGAAACTGATTTAGGGTTTTTTTTAAAGCACCATAACAATATTGGCATAATTTTATTTTTAAATGTGTGTATTATTAATAAGTTTTCCAACAAAGTTTCTATTTGTATTTATCTACTGTTACATACCTTTTATAGGTGAGATCAGAAGAGAAATGTTAGAAGATGTACAAAATAAACTAATGAATCTTATGAACAGCACAGAAGGAAAAGTGGACAAGTAAGTCTGTAATGAAAGGCTTGGCATACATTTTGGGGTTTTATTCCTCACAAAGTACAGGTGTATTACTAACACAGTTGCTAGAGTAGTGCAGAACTGGGCGTCTGTATGTGATCTTGTAATTATACTTTCGATTATTTCAACACTTTTCAATTGCTTGGTGATTGTAAATAGTAATTTTGATTCGTAAAACCAGCATGTGTGTAAATATGGATTACTGATGTGTTTAAGTAGAAGTGCACCTCAATAGCATGAGCTCTGAAAAAGGAGACAAAAGTTCTTAATGAATGTGTGTTCTAATGTTTAAGGTGTGAGCAGCAAGCCCTTTCCTATAGCTAACATCACCTGGATGCTGTGTAAATCTGTCTTCCTTGGTCTTTTTTTATTTTAACCTTGTTAGAACTGAAATATGAATAGGCAAATGGGTTCCCATGTCCTTCCTTACGTCTTTTTTGGGATTACACATAACTGTCTGTTTAAAAGCTCTCTTGAGTCAAGATCTTAGAATAAACATTTTCCCTGCTTACATCAAAGCTTGCTCACTTACAATTCAGTTTCACATTACTGCATAAAATATTTCTAATACTGTCCAAACTGACACTTATAGTTTAAGGAATATTATAACTTGTAGCGTAAGGAAATTGGTGAGGTACCATTTTAGTTCTTTATTATGTGAGAGCAGGTTGTATAACAAGCTTTCTTTGTTCTGCAGGCTCCTGATGAGAAATCTCTTTGTTGGACATTTTCATACTCCAAAAGATAAACGTCCTGAAGTCCTAAGATTAATGGGAAGTATCTTGGGAGTAAAAAAGGAAGAACTCGATCAGGTAATACTCTACAGGAAACTAGACTACTTTCTTTTTTTGTTTGTTTTCTTTTTTTTTTCAGTATCCTTACCTGAAAGTAGCAGACTTGCTGCTAAACTAAACATGACTCTCCTTGTACTTCTTGCGAGGAAAGTATGTTTTTTGTTCCCTCCTCTGAATTAATTTTTTACATGTGACATGATGATCTTAATGGAATCTTTTGATAAAGTAGAATGGATGTCATCTTGCTGAGGAATGCTAACACAGAAAGGAAGGGGTATAACCTTGTGCTGTTGTGCATCATAGTTGTAATGTGTCAGTTACAGAAAAGTAAGACAGTCTTATATGTACCACTAGGTGTTGTGAAGAAAGGGGATCTTACATTTTTAAATAAAGAGCCAGATTTTTAGATTGCCAGTCTTTGGGAGACAAAGAATAAGGTTTTGACACTAATTAAAGATTTTATTTATCTGTAGGATTCCCACATAGTTATGGTGAATTAATGTAATGAGCACAATGTCACCTTTTTTTTTTTTACTTGGTGCTTTATTTTTTGTTTTCTAGCTTTTTTTTTTTATATATTTCCTAGTTATTATCTGAAGACCAAAGAGGAGTTACGAGATGGGTGACTGGCTGGCTTGGTGGAGGAGCTGGGTCAAAGAGTGTCCCTAATACACCTTTGAGGCCAACTCATCAGACCATTTTTAATAGTGTAAGAACCATCATGCATTCTCTGTGTTTGAGTGGAAAAAAATGAGACAGTTGCATATCAGTGCTGATGTTTGGTTCATCTGTATATTGAACTTCATTTACTGATGCTCCAGTACCTTGCATTGTTTCTTGATTTTGTGTAACTGCTTTGGCATAAGATTTTTTCCTGCACTAAAATATGTAGATATTGATAAAAATTATATGATACTAAATGTTGGGCTAATACAGAAATCCCATTACTGTTCCACGGGTTCCTGGGATCACTGACTTGTTACGGTATGGACTTTATATTGCAAACTGACAGTTCTGAATACATGTGAGAGTCAGGAATTCTTCAATACTCAACAGCATAGAAGATCATGATGTCATATTTTGATGACTGTGTTCCCATATGTCCTTTAAATTTCACTTCAAAAGCTTTTTCACCTGCTGCAGCCAGTGCCTCTTATGTACAGCTGTTATTTTAAGCTTTCAAATACTGTAAAGCAGCAGTTCTCATAGCATGATCCATGGGACCAGTTAATCTGTAGAACTTTCCATTTTGAAGACCAGTAAATAATGCACTCGGGGATAGAGCACTGAGGAGTTGGGCTTTTTGGATTAACCTTTGTTTTCTGCTCATTAAGCTAGAAAAGCATGGTGAGAACTGATTCCTGTAAATTATCTTGAAGTATAGGGGTTGGTTTTTTGCCCACTAAAATAATGCAGGCACTTAGGCCACCAGAGGATTGCAGTCTGATAAACTACAGATGTAGAAGATGAAAATTAATGCTTTTTGTATGTATAATACAGGTTTTAATAAGCAAAAATGTATCTTGTGGCGCTACTGACACCTTAATCACTCCATACTTCCTTTATTCAAGACTGTCAAATAAAGCAAGCAATGGATTTTAAGATAAATGTTTGTTTTATGTGTTTTTGGAGGAGTGTTTTCCTTGAGCCATGGACACAGGAAATAATGTGATGTCAGTAGCAGCATGGGATTCTTGAAACAATTGGCTTAAATCAGTAATGGAACCATGGTGAAATTATGGTTGTTATCTTTAGAGTTGATCAATTTCAAACAAATACATTACTGAGACAACAACAAAAAAAAAGAAGTCTGTTTTGAAAATAAATTCATTGTCACTCACCAAGGACTACTTAGTACCAAGTACTTAGTACTAAGTACCAGTATAGAATTCTTTGGAGACTATTAACACCTTTTTCTTTTATGTATGTGTGTATTTTTAATTTGCATAATTTTCAACAGATCATCAGTAAAATATATTAACTATTATCCTCTTGTAGTCTTTTTCAGAATTGTTTGTGAAATTCCTTGAAACAGAATCTTGTCCAAGCCTTCCTCCACCCAAGCTCTCTGTTCATGATATGAAACCTTTAGGAGCAGCAGGAACTGGTAAAACCAGCAATACTCCATCCAACAGTCAAATGCAAGGTAAACTTTGAAGGAAAACGTGAATCTTTACACAAAACGTAAATAACTAAAGATAGACTTTTCAAGGAGGTTTCAATGATTCTGTGCTTCCTCACTTGTGAACTATGAGTTTTATTTCTTCCCCATCCCAATTTCCTACTTTCTCTTCTATTTTTTTATTTCTTCTTCCACCTCTCCTTCCCACTGCTTCTATAGCCTGCTTCCTAAAATCTCAATACAGAGGATTAGAGGGACCAGATTCCTTTTGATGTGGAAAGAGAGTTAGAGCCAAACAGATGCTGTGCAGACAGCTCCATGGGATATACTGGTGAACTCAGTCCCGATTTTCAGTATCCCTTTTGATCAGCTTCAGTCTCAAAGGTGGAAGCGTGCAAGTACTACCAACCTTGTAGTGCCTCTCTGGTATGTAGAACCTGGTTGCTCAGAAAGGACTGAAATAAAATCAGTTAAGTATATGAGCTGATTTGAGATCTCTTTAAGCTGTGCATGGGTGTTAAATTTTGCTTTTTTTAAGGCAGAGAACAGTTATGTCTATATTATGCATATTGAAAGTAATCCACTTGTCAAAGTAATGTAGAATCATAGAATCATAGAACAGTTTTGGTTGGAAGAGACCTTCAAGATCATCGAGTCCTAGCCCTATAACACAACTAAACCATGTCCCTCAATGCAACATCTACCCGTCTCTTAAACACCTCCAGGGATGGTGACTCAGTCACCTCCCTGGACAGGCTGTTCCAATGCCTGACAACCCTTTCCGTAGAGAATTTCTTCCTAATACCCAACCTAAAATTCCCTTGGCACAATTTAAGGCCTTATCCTATCACTCGCCACTAGGGAGAACAGACCAACCCCCACCTCACTACAGTCTCCTTTCAGGTAGTTGTAGAGAGTCATAAGGTCTCCTCTCAGTCTCTTCCAGGCTAAACAGCCCCAGATCCCTCAGCCATTCCTCATTCCTCATGTGACATACATGTAAAATCCAAATCTTCAGTTTAACTAATCCAGGTTGTACTTAAAATAGATGGATGTTACAAAGTATAAATGCCTACTGTGAATTTATCTCTGAAAGCAGTACTTAGTTTTTTAATAAACCTAAATTAAGTTTAATTATCTTTTTACTTCTTTCTTGTAGTATAACAGTAATGTAATAGGTAAAGTACCTGTTTTTCTTGGCAAAAAAAAACAAAAGAATTTCCTTGTTTGGAAGAACTATATTCGTTGTTCAAGAGCTAAATTCCTGACTTCTAAAGCTAGACAACCAGTATACGTATCCCTTTAACTGTTTTGGTGCTGTAAGTTCTTTGTTCCTAGAAATAAGCCAAATAGCAGTTTTAAGTTCTGGACACAAATGTCAATAATGTCCACAAAAAGATCTGAACAAAATCACCAATCCAAAGAATTAGTATGATATGGGAATGTCAGTTTAGTTTATGCTGTACATCTGGTGTGGGAACCTTGCGAATGGGTTACATCCGGAGCTGAGTGAGTGTTTGATGGGGGAAGGTAAGGAAGAACAAGTTGATTGTTAGGTGAAAAAAATAGTTTATTAACACTTTTCCTTATGAAATCTAAAATTTGGTAGAATCTGACTAATGAGTTAAGTTTTGTCCCAAGACTAAATTGTGACTCCCTGGGATGTTTATTTCCAGGGGCTTTCTTGGGGCTGACCCTGGGGTGGGAAACCTACCCATGTGCTGCGTTGTAGTGCGCACACGAGGGGCCCTCTGCCTTTGGGTAGTATTGGAGTCAACGTGACAGGTATTTCTGTGACGTTGCATGCATGAAGCAAACCTTGACAAAGGGTGTTCATGTTGTCTGTCACAGAGATGTCTAGATTTTTGGGGGGGGGTTAACCTGAGCTGTTACTGAGTTTCATCTGCCAACAAGCATGGGACAGTTGGCAGGTCCTGAGAGAGCCATGATCTTTAAATGAGTTTTGTAACTGGTGGCCTGAAGTGTAGCAAAAGAGCCAGTGGCAGATGAGATCCGAGATGAGAGAAAACAGAGAGAATGAAAGTCAGAGAGAGCATCTAGAGCCCATGGCAAGAAGGTAGGATTTTTGCGTTACAAAAGTAATAGGCAATTTTAGAACTTGAGTGTGAACAAGTGCTCTGAAAATGAGTGGAGTTATGAATGCTTTCTAACAATATGTTTCTGTTGTTGGGTTTTGGGGTTTTTTGTTTTGTTTTTACATTTCAGATTCTGCATTCTCAGGAATGAGCAGAAGACCAGATACAAACCCATTTCTAGCACCTCGATCTGAAGCAGTGCCTCTCATAACACCTGCCACTGGTTCTGGACATCTGCTTATGAAACCTATTTCTGACGTGCTGCCTACTTTTACACCACTGCCAGTGTCCCCTGATGCCAGTGCTGGTGCTGTTCTAAAAGACCTTCTAAAACAATAGATAATCTTGTATCAATATGGTGATAGTAGCACTTTAAGGAGAATGAGAACACTATGCTGTATATAATTTATCACAATGAGGCCTTCTATAAAAAGTCATATACTTGTTTGCAATTGTACCTTGCTTTTATTTTAACGATGAAGTAACCATTGCTTTGGAAATTCTAACGGTGGCATGAATAACTGCTTTCTTTATAGTAGGCATTCGTTTTGACTGTGGATTAAATCTTAAACTGAGAAAGAAAATCTGTCTTATTGGATTGCTACAAGACAAACAGAAGGATTTTTAAACCTTGGTTATACTCTGCGTTGTTTCAGTTAGACATAGACAGCATTAACTCTTTGATGTTGAGATCCATTTGTCCATTAAAATAACTGCTATTGGCAGTGGGCCTTCAAGAAGCAGAATTTAAAAAAAAAAAAAAATCTCCAGCCAAAATTGATCTTATTTTACGTGTTCAGTAAATGAGACACAAATTCCAAAGATTAGGACAACGATTAGGAGTGTGATCATTGAGCAGCTGAGTTCTTTCCAGATGATTTATGACATTTATTTAAATGTAGCTAGGACATATATCTCTTATTTGCAGAATTGATCACATTTGGGGGAAATGAGGCAGGTTACTCTCTTTGTGCACAATATTATTTGTTTTTCCCCCTCCATAGATCAGATTCTGATCTATGCTTTCAGCAGTCAAACCCATCAGCACTAGGGACTTAGCTGTGGAAGCGACTGCTTCGATTCTAGAGGTGTCCATGTGATGAAGAGTGGGTAATTTAGTAAAAGATAGGTTCACATATAGAAAGACACTGTACTTTAATGGTCCAAGATGTATATTTGAGCGGCTTTTTATCTTGCAGGATTTTGTAAATCCAAATATAGGCTTAAAGCTCGAACACATGTATAGAATTTAAAGGGAAGAAGATGCTTGCTTATCTCAAATGTGTAAATAGGTCTTTGTAAGACCAAGGCCAAAGTCAGTTATTCTGTAAATTTTGCTGTGGTAACTTGTGCACTTGGTTGGCAGGTAAAGAATGAAGTTGCATACTGAAGGATAAAAGTCATCCTGCAAAAGCCATGTTCGTAAGGAATCTAAGATGAAATAGCTTCAGTTTAAAATGTGTAATTTCTAAATCTTTTTATATGCCATTTCCTGTTTAGTCAGTGTTAAAATAACTATTGTGCAAGTTCTATATTAGAACTGTCAACCTTTAATTCTTATTTGCATTAAGATTCTGGATTAAATTGTTGTAAGAGTTATATTTAAATAAAATAAATTACTCAAACTTGTACAGAATCAACCAAAATAATGCAAGAAATCTTTGCATTTATTTATGTAGAGTTCAAATAGGGAGTTTCTTCTGTTGCCTTTAAATCTAGCAAAGTTTTTTTAATTACTGTATTTAAATTTAGAACCACCTGAGTTCCTTTTCTACAGTATGTTAATATTTCATGGAAGACTTACACATATTTGAAAGTGGATTGACCATATTGAATTTTTGGTTTAAATTTTTTATTCCATTATAGACTAGGTAATTAATTTGGCAGTTTAATTGCTGAACAGGTGGCAGCCACACATAGTATACCAAAGTAAATTATGCATTGCATAATAAATGTAATGAGAATTTGAGATTACTTCAGCTGAGAACACTTGAGTTTAGTACTTCAAATGTGCATCTTCATTTAAACTGGACGGGAACAGGTACTTTTTTTTTTTCCTATAAAAAATATAAAGAAAACTGAAACCAGGTAGCTTCTGTGCAATCTCTTGTTCTTGTAGTCATGTCTATTTAAGCATATATAGCTGCTTCAGAATAAAATTGTCTTCTGGCAAGTCAAATCAGAAGGAAATGTGTAGTTTTTAAAAATTATGTGGCATACATATTATACATTGGAAATGGACTTATGATGCTCACTGTGCTCTGAATGTACTAACTGAGCAGATCTTAATTTTTTTGCGCAAAATTTTTCTGTAATTGCAGAGAACTTAATAAGTACATGTTTCTCTTCCAGGAAGATTTTTAAATGCCAATAAATAAAACAAAGTTAAGACTATGTATTTCTGCATGCTGTAAATCAGATCCATTTATACAGTAAGCTATGAGTTTGAGGAGGGAAATCTAAAACCAAGCAACGGTGGGGAAGAATTTCAGAATTCCTACTCCAGAAAGACGGAAGTCTTCTTCAGGAGAGATACAAGAGGCTTCAGTTTATGAGTTGTAGAAGATCTGTCGAACTGTGGAGAAAATCCCCATGGCTCAGAGGTTTCTATTCTAGGGCTTATTCCACAACTGCATTGTTGGGTTTTGTTGCTTTATTCAAAATCAAACGTACTCTGTGTTCCAGGCAGAACCTTCCCACTGCAAAGTGTAGAACAACTTCATTGCCTTGTTTTTCTCTTTCTTAGACTGTTTCACAGACTATTGTAAACCTTCACGATTTATTTTTATTGAAAGATTAGCGGATGTATTTTTCCTCTAATTTTTCTTCTGCATTTACTTTGTGCATAATAACTGTTTTGTATGTATTGACCTTACCGGTTTCCCACATGTAAGTTTGTGACTCATGCAGTCTGTACTGTTAATTGTGTGTGTCTTTCACACAGCAGTGGCGAGGAAAAAGTTCTCCGTGGAATTTATGAGCAAGTGCAGTAGTTGAGAACTTTTGTTCTTAATTTAATTTAATTGTTCTCTTTTGCCTTGCTTTTTCAAGGAAGAGTACAATCGTCCTAGTTTTAGTCTAACAAGCTGTCAGTTATCTTTAGTGATAAGGTAACAGAATTTTAGTAAGGAATTAATTTTGGAAACTTGTTATGAGGGGGGAAAAGTAGGGATGAGGATTTTCTGTTCCCATTTAGACTCTTTCTTTGCTCTTCTTTGCTTATCCAGCACTTTATGCAAAGGAGAGGAAGGAACTGGTTGATCTTTCTGATTGTTACCATAAAAGAACGCACAGTTTGGGGGGTTTGGTTGGATTTTTGGTGCTGCTGGTTTTGGTGTTTGGTGCATTGTTTTTTATTAAATTCTCCTGCATTAAACCAGTTAGTCACAGCTGCATGATTTGCCCCATTTTAGTGACTGGTGTAAAGAGAATTCTTCTTTATCAAAAGTCAGTTTCCAGTCTGCATTTTAGTGTTGTTTCTTTTTCATGTTCTTGACCCATTTTGTGTAAGTACTTACTAACAAGGCAGGCTACCTGGAATATATATAGCAGTGACTGATTGCTAAAATGGATGAGGCAGAATGGAAGATGTTTGCCTTGTAAGTATTTCACGTTATCACATTCCCTGTGAAAGCTTTGCAGTTTTAGGCTTCAATGTCTTCTAACTGCCAGTTTCGATTACATTATTGCCGTGTTATTATATAAAAATTCAAGACCAATTTTCTCAACTTGTTTAATCAAACATGCTTGTAAGCTTTATGTTGCATCTTCCCAGACGCCCCCAGTCTGGAAGTAGATTTAGTTAGAATAAAATTAAATTAATTCTTTTCTTTTCACCTGCTTGAGGGAAACATACAAACATTTGTTTAATATGGAGATGCATTAATATACTGTGGCAATAGCAGGGATAACAGCTTCATGCATTGTTTCAAAGAGAGAGGAGCCTTTGATTTATACAGACATTCAGAGCAAAGTAGTCTTTGTGTCAATATATTTTTGTCAATTTTTTTTAAAAAAAAAAAACAAAACAAAATACTTGTGTATATATACACATACTGCAGTAGTAGCAGTAAGGTTCATCGAATTAAAAGCGTTGTATGCATTTGCTTTATTTTGGCTTTTTTTCCCCCTTCTATTAAATGTAATAGTTTGTCTCCTCGAGTAGTTGTCTTTCAGGTGGAAGGCTTCTAATTAGCTTTCTTAGAAAATACTACTTAAGAATTAACACGCTTACAATTTTGCTCTATTGTCTGTGTCCTTATGTACTGATGGATTTATTTACAGCCCTGCAAAGCTTAGAAATGGAAACCAGTCTCCAATAAAAAAATAAAGGAATAGACAGCTGCTGGTGTTCTATTTAAAGGAAAAAGTAATTTGTATGTGGTGTGTTGTTTACAGTGGTGGAAGCACTGAGTCTTGGACTATTGTGTTGTCTCAAAGTTATAGAAGAGCATGGCATTCTAAATTTCAGTATCTGAAAACATCACTATCTAACTCTGAAATATGTTTTGTGGCAAGTAATTTTTAAAGCATGTTATCAGCATCCATGTCCAACAAATGTGCCTCTTGTTTGCTGATTGTGTTTGATATGTCGAAAGGCTCATTCAGGCAGATTTATTCTGAGTGGAAAGTTCAGCTGTGCTGCTGAAATTCTCAGACTTTTTGCAAAGCAGAAGAAATTGTATCATGTGGTTAAAGGTTATTTTCCTTGTAGGAAATAACAATTGGAAGATAACTGTTAATTTTTTTTTTATACTTAAAAAGAGATATCAGTAAGTAACTTGAGGTCATTTGATGCCTTCTTACTGAGCTTTTGGCATTGCTGGTTAAATCTCATGTCTTTATAAATGCTCACAGATGTTGTACATCATCCTCGAGTTCTGAGAGTGAATTAATCTTTCTCTACTCCTGTGTTAAGATAGCTGCCATTAAACAAGTTCTCACAGATTAGATTTTAAAATTAGTACTGCTTGCACTCAAGTTTCTGGCAGTCTGTGCCAAACCGCCTTTGTGAAAAGGCTAATCGTTTCTGATCTGTGATGGTCAGCTATTAAATATAAATGAATATCCGTGGTAGCACCAAAAACATTTCCCAGGCTTCTTAAGCAGACTGAAAAAAACCCCTTGTTTCTGTATTTGTAGCCGTTTTCATTTTTGTTCTTTCATGCCTTGGGTTGTTTTGATTGCATTTTTTTTTGATTGTTCTTATTTGAAACCATACATAAATATTTCCCCTTTTGAGGAAACGATGCAGTTCCCCTGCCACTTACAGTTCCAGCTATGTGAAGCGTTGCACCCAGAAAGTTCCCCTTTTTTAAAGTCTGCTTTGGCCAATTCTATTTTGCTGCTATTACCACAGCAATATTTTCTTTCAATGTGAATGTGCGCTCTTTGGAGGTCCTCTTATAAATTCTTACAAATGGTCTGGTACCACAATTTGGATTGCTCCTTTGGTTGCAGAAGCTGAGGGGCAAGCTACTAGATCACCTAAGAACGTCTTTCAGATGTTTGCATGTAGTTGTGGAGTTCTCAGCTGAGAATGGAGTGACATCTCAAACTGCTAAGAGAGCTGCAGATTCGCACCAAGTCAAAAGTTGGAGGTAAAAAAAGAGGGAGGATTGGATGTCACAGGTGACTTGGCGCATTTCTATTGTCACTTATTACGTGAACTAGAGAAATACAGCAGTCAAGAAAAACATGAGTACAGTAGTATGTTCCCAGAGGACTTTTTTTCAAGTGAAATGAGAATAAATTCATCTGATAAATGTAATGTACTTACATGGTGATCAAGTTTACATTGATTACCATGACAAAATTAAAAACTAATCATTATATTATGCTCATAAAATGAAAGAATAATTCCTATTTTAAAAATACAGTGTCTCTTGGTAGGGATTGAAGTTTTGCCACATTTTAAGAAAAAGTCATACTCAACATCTCAAGCTTGAAGGAGCTCCACTGAATTCACAAACAAGGAAACTTTACAGCCAGGGTTATGCCTTCAAGACTGTTCAGCCACATGCCAGTTCAGCTGAGCCCCGGAAGCTGGCAGCAGCCCAGGTAATGGCATTTTCATTAAGCAGTTTGTGGTCACCAGTTGATAGCAGCTGCAGTAGCAGTGTTCCATTTTGCTGGAATTTTGCATTAAAAGGTAAAGAAAGTAGAAGATGGTTGCAGCTTCTTATTCAGCAGTAGAAACTGATCCGAGCTTTGTTTCCTTATCTGAGATCACAGAGAAAGGATGACTTGGGTCCTTGTGTTTTAATTTACACAGAGAGAGACAACTTGCAATTTTCTTGGAGACTTGGAGACTTTCAGTCATACTGTACCTAGTAAGTCTTTCTTAAACCATCAGGAATATAGACATCTTGACCTTTGCATTATGTAGAAATTAGTGTAAACTCTACTTATTTATTTTGCTACAATCCTAAAATGTGTACAATCTCAGATTGTGGTTGCAATGCCTGGTTGGCTGGAAGAGACCCAGGAAAGAAGCTTGTGTGTACACAGGAGTCCTCAGCCGTCTACTTCTAGTGTAGTGTATTTTCATGAAGTCCACCTTTGCTTTGGCAAGACCCAGCCTGTCTTGGGAGTTAAACCCCCTGCTCTGAAGGAGCGTATGTGGAATACATTCCTAAATTGTGTTAGGTATTTTTATGGTTAACTAGTAAGTACACGTAGAATCAGTGACAACAGAGGAGTTATATTTTTGATGAATGGGTGAAAACAAACTAGCAAACAAGTGGGACAACAGATTTCCTGATTGAAGACGTATTAATGCACAATGGTGAAACCCAGCCATAATGTTTGTACAGGGCATGTATTTGAGTAGATCAGTCGCATATGTCTTCTAGGGCCTGTATGCTTGGTGTGCAAGTTAGACTTTAACCTAGTCTGCTGAAAAAAGGAGATTGTATACGCTTCTTATGAGTGGATGTGTACTTGTGAGTGGATGAGATGATGAAATGCGTTTGCTAGCATCCACATTTTTTTACTGATGTCTAACTAAAATGTGCATCTGACAGCAGGAAATCTGAAGGTGAATTTGTTTTTTTCCAAAGAAAAAGGTGTCCTTCACCACCAAGACTAGAAAATGTCTTTCCTGACAAAACCAAAAATAACTGATGTTGTTTGGTGTGTGCTATTTGAGAGTTGTCTTCCTACAACTTCCCACACAGGAACAAATATAAATAAAACCCAGGATTTCTTGTGTGTCTTGCAGCACAACCTTCTCAGCTTCCCTTCTGTCAGTAAACTTCCCCTGCTGAAGTATGTGAGACAGATTGTGGTCTTCTGCTTGTCCGCAGAGAAATACTTGCTTTCTAACAGCCCTGCTAATAAGGCTCAGGCTTTGAGAGGACCATTCTTGTTACCAAGAAAGCAGTATTGCAGTTTAGTCTCAGTGCTTCGCGTGGCTGCTGAATTTGTCAGCAGCAGAGTTTTGCATGTATACCTGCTGGGAATTCTATGCATGAAAGACATTGTATGCAGTGTTTGATAGGGAATGGACCAGAAATCATATTTCTCCATCTTATTTTCAGTGCTTGCAATTTAATGAGAGAATAATTTTAAAAGTACTAGTCTGTGGCAAAAGTGGAAAAATTTTATAATATTTGAGTTACGGTCAACTATTATTTTTTGTCAATGATTGAGAGAACATTTTAGAAGTCCTATCATTTCAGTGGCATTTCAGCAAGCACTGACGGACTCTACAAATCAGTGATATCGGAGAAACAAGCTACTTGTGCCTATTTTTTTGTGTTTTTTAACAGAGTGAGCAAGTCTGACCCTTGCTGTGCCAGCAACCTAGAATGATGTTCTGTCTCCCTTAGTGTAAAGGAAACCTAATTCTTTGGATAGCTGTGTGGAAACAGTTTGAATATCAACCGGTGTTGTCAAGGTAAAGGGAATCCTGGCACCACTGCTGCGTGGTTAAGCCTAAGGTTTTCATTTGAAATACCCGATGCTGGCTGTGTTTCCCTGCAGTGAATTTCAAGATGGTCATACAAGAGGGCCTGAGTTGCAGCATGGCTAAGTTTGGGGCACAGACCCAAGAGGTTTTACAGATTTGAGACAGGTAAGAACTGTTTCTTTACATTATTATGAAATCATAATTATTAGCCATCACTGTAGCACAGCCAGTTCGTATCTAATGTTTGTTGATGGGATAATTAACAGTCCAAGGAGTCAGGGAAAAGCAGCATGTAACACACACAAATTGGTGCGTCTTTTATTGTTTGGCAGCTTTCTGTGAAGGCTGTTCTATCTGGTGAGCGAAGTCAGATGATTGATCTTGACCTAGTAAAAGCAGGTTGGTTGGTAGCTCCTGACTCCCTAGAATGGGAAGCACTGCTAAACACAACTCTCTGAGAACAGGAAGCTGAGAGTTGTAGTACTTCAATTCTAAACTTTTCTACATTAGGGGGTAGGGACCTAAGGACATGCTGAGTTTTTAAGAATTTGACCGTTCAATGCTGCCCAGAGAGACAGAAGCCCACATTAACTTCGGCAGAGGCAACTGGATTTATACAACTAAAGATACCCTGATTAGTACAGCTTAGCTACACTGAATCCATGTGATTTCTGAACAGCAAGTATAGTATTATCAATAAAAATGTATTTAGCATAAGCAACAAAGTGGCAACTGGATGTAAATAGTGCAACAGAAAGAGGTAGTAGCAGTTTTGAGCAAATAAGGTGAGTTAGATAAGAATAGTTGTTCCTAAATGGGAATGTATATAAAAGATGAGAGCTATAGATATCATTTCTCAGGACAGTTAGTGACCATGAGAGCAATCCTGAATGTTTTCATGTGCAGGTGTCTGAGAAACTGCATATAGGAAGGGAAATAGAGGCCCCGGCATTCCAGTACTCATGGAGGAGCCAGCCACGCAAAATATTCGTTGTAAAATTAACCGTTATGTAAAAATGTTTCCCTGTCTCCTGCGGCAGTTTTTTCTATTATAAGATGTTAAAGTACTTCAGTGGTGTTTTGGTTTGTAATAAAAGGGCTCTTTCAAAATTACAAGCAAATCCCTGAGTTGATTCTGTTTCATCCTTATATTTTGATTTACATGCCATACCAAGGATCCAACACTAGATTGTACCAGGAGTAAAAATATAGTGAAGAAAGTGACTTGAATGGTAGACTGGAGCACTGAAAAACAGTCATCAAAACTGAAACATTTTCTCTGGAAATAGAATTGGAAAATATTTAGACTGCACTTTGCTCTGTATGCTCGAGTAGTGGGTGCCAATAAAAATGAAGGCAAACAGAAGACTGCCTTATTTTTGACAATAAGAGCAGAAACAGATGTGTTTAACAGTTTTCAGTTAGCCTAGAGAAGACTTATTATGAAACTACAAAAATTTGAGGAGTACAGGATTCTAAAGAAAATGAGTCATAACTAGGCTTGCCAAATCTGTCTGGATCCAAACCCAGACTCTGAATAGCACAATGGCTGCAGAGTACTCTAGATCAAGGACCTGCAGAGTGCTACCTGCAGGCAAAGATCTTGTAGATAGTACCTGTGTCCTTACTGGACTCTTGGCAGAGTGGTGACTGTGGTGCTGCCCAGAACTTGCTTACTTGGATGGGGGATTCAGGGAGCCCTCGGCACCGTGGCTGTGATGTTCTCCTGAACTCAATCAGTGGCTCCAGCTTCCTTGTACTGGTACTTTCAATAGTCAGATGATTTGACAGCAACCTAAAGCCTGCACTGCCCTGGCCAAATATGACTAGTAAATCACAGGATTATAGAATCGTTAAAGTTGGAAGATCATCCAGTTCCAACCCCCCTGCTGTGGGCAGGAACACCTCTCCCACTAGCCCACGTTACTCAAAGCCCCATCCAACCTGGCCTGGAACACTCCCAGGGATAGGGGATCCACAACCTCCTAATCTGCTCTTTCAGTTTCAGGCCATTACCCCTCATACTATCACTACAGGCCTTTGTGAAATGCCCTTCCCTGGCTTTCCTGTAGGTCCCCTTCATGTATTAGAGGGCTGCTGTTAGGAGCCTTCCTTAAGCTGAACAACCTGAGCTCCCTCAGCCATTGAAGCCTTTCTTATTGTCCTTGACATCCTCAGCCAGATTTAATTCCAGCTTTCCTAACTTGTTCCCTGGCTGCTCAGTCTACTTCTCTGTAATCCCATCAGGTTGCCTCTCCACTCTTCCATGCCCTATAGGCTATCTTTTTGCATTTGAGAGTGTCCAGGAGCTCCTTGTTCATCCATGCAGGCCACCTGGTGGTTTTTACCATTCTTCCTCTTTGTTGGAATGCATAGCTCTTGGGCTTAGAGGGGGTGATCCTGAGGCAGCCCAAGTCTGCTCTCCTGAAATGCAGGGTCATGAGCTTACTGCACACCTTTTTCACTGCCCTGAAGATCCTGACCTCCACCATTTCGTGGTCGCTGCAGCCAAGGCTGCCCTTGAACTGCATGCTCCCCATGAGCCCCTCCTTGTTTGTGAGAACAAGGTCCAGCAAAGCACCTCTTCTCGTAGGCTCCTCTACCACTTGGAGAAGAAAGTTGTCATCAATGCATTCCAGGAACCCCCTGGATTGCTTGTGCCTTGCTGTATTGTCACTCCAACAGATATCAGGGTGTTGAAGTCCACCTTTAGGACCAGGGCTTGTAAACGTGAGGCCACTTCTGTCTGTCTATAGAGAGCCTCATTCAATCAGCCATGCTAGTCAGATGGCCTGTAGCAGAGGCCTGTTACAATGTCGCCTGTTAGTTTAGTTCATGAAAGAAAAGATTTTCATTAGAAACTAAAATGGAGAATTGGGAAACGTTAGAAATCAAAACCTGAATGGCCAACCTTTCAGTTCTGGAGGTGTAAAGGAAACTCTGCTGAGAAGCCAAACTGAGGCTGAGTTGAGCCTGTAACTCACGAGGAGAAGGTTACGTGTGCTGTGTCACGGCGATGTGGTTTTGACTTTGTACTTGGCACCGAGTCCCCCAGTTGCTAAAAGTATTGATGCATCTATGGCTGCCACCAAAAATAGAGTGCAGAGGAGAGGACATGGGCTTATTGCTGAGAAGTCCCATTCCAAAAAGCAATTGGACTTAGCTTCTTGGGTCCTTCCCTCTTTCTCCCCTCCCTGGTTTTCTAAAGGGATCCCCTCATGGCATATCCCAGTGCTGGGACGCACAGGAGTCTTAGCCACACCTAACTCATCGTCGGTGCCCCATTTCATGATCTCTTTCTTGGGCTCCCAAGGGTGACTACAAAGGATGGAGATGAAATCCAGGATGTAAAATCAGATGACAACTATTATACCCAAAATCCCAAGTTTCTGCTGGAAAAATTTAATGTTTGCTATTTACAAGTGTCAGGAGTTGGCTGGAGCCAGGTTCAGTTGCATGGAATAGCAAAGTAAATTAAAAAATAAATCCATGTACCATGGATCAGATCTAGTTTTCAGAGATGTGTAGTTGTTAAGAGTAATCTCCAAGAAGATGTATCTATGCCTAGAAGATCAATACCGAGTCTCCTGTGTTGTGCTACTGATTCATCTGATATATTTGATTTACTGTTCTGTATTTAATTAAGCGTTATATGGAAACCTATTAAATACAGTGTTGTATTTGGTACCTTCTGTTCGTCTAGCACAAAGGCAATTTTGTAAGAGGTTACACTTAGGATAAATAATTCAGCTGTTACATGCCATCACATTCAATTACAACACTTAATTTCTAAATGTCAGATGAGTTCTGATAAATGGTTACTCTTCATTTTTCTGACTTGTTCTACAACCTCTTCTGCTGACACTTCAGTTTTAAGCAGATCCACCCAAGTATGATTTTTTTCTTTAGGTTTTACTTCTTTTCTTTTTTTTTAATTCCACTATGGGAATGTCTTGAAGTTTCTCTAGCAAATGCAGATGAAGAAGAAGTACTTAACTTTCTACTGTGATTTTATCTTTTGTAAGCACTATTTTTATACCTTGTTCATCTGTTGGCTTTGCAGACTGTTTGGCAGCTTTCCTGCTTTTGATGTGTCTGAAAAGGAATTTATTATTAGCTTTTATGCCCCTTACGATTTGTTTCTCAAACTTTCTTGGCCTGCTTTTCTTTTTTTACATTTAACCTGTCAGAGTTTTCATTCCTTTCTGTTTGTTTTTTTCATGTGGCACAACTTCAGCTTCTTGAATTTTGCTTTGAAACAGTGGACAAAATGGGGACTGATTGCTTTGTCAGTCTCCAGCTACAGGCTCTGTTAGCAGAGGCACTTACAAGTGCCTTCTGCTGTGAAAAGGTCCGGTGCCACTAATTTTCACATGGCTGCTTGAGGTTCTGGTCCCCCACAGCACCCAAATGGATCAGAGCCAGGCTGCAGGGGGAGCTCCCAGTACTGCTCCGTTCCTTTTGCTATGACAACTGGTGCAAGTCCAGTCAAAGGCTAACAGGTTTGGAAAAAACAAACAAACAAAAATCTGGGCTGTAACCTGCATTCTTTTACGAGACTTTTAAGTGCTGCAGCACACGTACATCAGAACTAGCAAACTGCAGTAGCATCCTCTGCTGGGTGGAAATGCTACCTGTGGCGTTCTGAGTTGCTTCCCTGTAGCAGCCTCCATTGCTGCAGAGCAGTGAATAATGAGTCTGAGAAGCAGACAACACACATCATTTTTATTACTCAGTTTTGTAGCCAATTTATTTCCAAACAGCATGGTTAAATTACAAAACCCCAAAAGTAAACAGGCAAATTGT
Organism: Apaloderma vittatum; assembly: GCF_000703405.1. Classification (NCBI taxonomy): domain Eukaryota; kingdom Metazoa; phylum Chordata; class Aves; order Trogoniformes; family Trogonidae; genus Apaloderma; species Apaloderma vittatum. The sequence continues at coordinate 44,206 of NW_009733615.1, forward strand.
GAAATGGTGTAATCCCTGCTATGGGAGTAAGTAAAATAAGTGTAGTAGTTGTTAAACTGAAGAAAAGTTTAAAAATACCTTCTGGGGTTAGGAAAGCAGTTGAATAAGTGCAAACCAGTCAAAATTGTCCCTCTCCTCAGACAGAAACTTTCTGCCACTTTTATATTTGTCTAACATATAAACCTGGAAATAATAAGGTAAGGAAAATATTCAAAAATGTAGCTGATTGTTTTATTATAAAATGCAACCAGAAGTCTCTGCTTGTATGTGCACCTATAAGAGCAAAACATGTTTAAAAGGGAATATTTCCTACCACTTGAAAAGAGAGAAGCTGTGGAGGAGAGGGCTGATGTAAAATATTTTTTTTCCTCTGGATTTGCCAGCAGGGTTCTGGCAGGTACCCTTACAAAAGTTATACACATACTTGTAAACATTTAAATGTCCCTGTTGAGAGATGGCATTTCCACACACTTGTTTGGCTTTGTTCAGGACCTGAAGTGTTTTAATGGAAAAGGCAGAATAGGCTTGATGCCACAGAAGACAATCTTCTGCTCTGGGTAAAAACAAACTGAGTGGCTTAAGCAGACTGAAGGAGATATATAAAAATAAAATAAAATAAAAACAGGGAGAGAAAGAATGCTCAACTAAATCTAGAAATAATAAATAAATAAATAAAATAAACTTGACCAAAAATATAAATTCTCTGTGATGGCAATGATCTACCTGGGAGAGGAGGAAGCACAGGTGAAGCTAATGCTTTCCCAGCACACATGGCCCAGCAGACTGGGAATGCTTCCAGGTTAACTTGGAAGGGTGAAGTACTGTCTCCAGTCAGTTGCTCTAATGCACAGCTGATGCTGTTGTGCCAGATGTGCCCAGTGCATACAGTGTGGTGTACAAGACAGTAAAGAGTTTCAGAAACTGCAAAAGGCACTGCGATCTGGAGGCTTTTAAACATAAAATAATTCGATCCTGAGGTTTGAGTACATACTTCTGTCTGGTCATAATTGGAGACCAGTGGCCTATGTAGTCCAGGTGCTTGCAAAGGCTGAATATTGGCTTGCTCAAATAGCGAAACAGACTTTAGTCTTGGTGCAGAAGTAATAACACTTTTTTGTCTTTATTTATGGAAAGTCATTCTTAGCTGAAACTGGCTGTAAAGGATTTATGCTTGTTATTAAAGCAGGCTGATAAATATCTTGTCACAAAATTAAAGAGCATTCTTTTCAAGCACACTGTCTAGACCATTTGACTGGAGTACTGTGTTCAGCTCTGGGGCCCTAGTGTAAGAAAGACATGGACCTGCTGGATCAGGTCCAGAGGAAGGACATAAAGATGAGCAGGGGGCTGGAGCACCTCCCCTATGAGGACAAGCTGAGAAAATTGGGGCTGTTCAGCTTGGAGAAGAAGTTCCTCCCCTGCATCTGGGGAGGAACAGTGCCAGGCACCCGTACAGACTAGAGGCTGTCCTGCTAGAAGGCAGCCCCATGGAGAAAGACCTTGGAGTCCTAAGGAACAGTAAGTTATCCATAGGACAGCAGTGGGTCCTTGTGGCAAGGGTTGGACTAGATGATCTGTAGAGGTCCCTTCCAACCCCTAGCATTGTGTGATTCTGTGATAAGGCTCCAGAGAGACCTTAGAGTGGCCTTCCAGTACTTAAAGGGGACTACAGGAAGGATGTGGAGGGATTCTTTCTCAAGGAGTGTACTGATAGGGCAAGGGGTAATGATTTCAAACTGAAAGAGAGTATACTTAGATTAGATATTCAGAAGAAATTCTTTGCTGTAAGGTGGTGAGGCACAGGAACAGGTTGCTCAAAGAGGGCAGAATGTTGTATTCCGTTGCAAATTAATAGTAATAGGAAGAGACCTGCTGAGAGTTGTCATGTTCACGAAAAATGCTGTGAAAGATTCTGTATTTGTCCTGGGGAAGTTAAAAAACCTTTTACTTTTCTTGCTTACCTTTTGTTGGGAAAAAAAAAAAATCCCTGAACCACACTGAAGCTTTCTTCCAAGAATATTACTCTTTTTTTGCCTCAGATAGCCTTCCTATATTACCTTTCATGTAATATACCTGTAATAGTTTTGTCTTATACCAGATGCGGTTCATTGGGAATTAATTTAATCTGTCTGAATTTTGGTATGTATGTGCTAGATTCCACTATTCCTTAGTTAATGGGACAACTAATATGTTTTCAAAGCAATAAAGTGGAATCAGATACTACTCCATGTTTAGTGTTACATTTCAGAATGGATTAAGTAGTGTCTGGGTTTTCCACCTGTAACTTCTTTCCAGGAAGAAATTGTGCTGTTAGAATCCAGTATCTGAGTGACCTGTAAAGATAGTCACATCTATAAGATGTAGAGTTAGCTAAAGTAAAACAAAAACTTGAAATTATGTAGTCTGTCTGGTGGAGTACTCTGAGACCGTCTATTACAACATTACAATGGCCCTCTGCTTACTGCTCTGGGGAAGCAGTGATACCGTCAGCAGCGTTTGCGTCCCAAAGTAACGCATGCTTCAGAAAGACGGGTGACATGCCCATGCAGGAGGGAAAGAAGAGATGCTGTATTAGCTCTTTTTTCTGTGGCTATCTCACAAGGATGATAACTGTGCCATGTTGAGACACCTGAGGCACAAGAGACAGCAGCACAAGAGGGACTTTTACACTTTCTCCTTCCTGAAAGCCATAGTGTGAGCTGCAGATCAACATGACATCTCAGAGACTCTTACATTTCTGGTACATTTTGGTTAGCACATATGTTTTTACAATTACATATTATGTTAATTTTCACTATTAATTCTTGCTTGTGTTATGTTTGGCTAGGAAGGGAAAATATGTGTGGGACTGTGCTTTTGATCTTCTGGCCTGAGCCGTCTGGAACAGGTTATTGCATCGTTCATGTTATGAGATAGCAATTACAATTCAGACATTGAATGAAGCAGATCTCAGCTGATAAGCTGAGGTAGTCTGTAGTTGAAAAAGGGGAGGGAACCCTCCCCAAATACCAAAAGTTTGCAACTGAGTTTTTTTTCTGGGAGGTGGTAGAAAAAAGCCCTACCCTCTTCCAGGCAAAATTATGTTTGAGACAAAGTTTTCCATGTACTTAGTGCTATTCATGTGGCAGTAGGGTGAGATGTGTGTATTTCAAGTTGCTGCCTGTCACGTACTATATCAACATGTGACAGTAGCAAAAGCTTGCTTATTTGGCAAGTGCTCCAAGAGCACTTAGATCAGTTTCCACAATCAGGCAAAAGCCCAACTTGTGAATTGCGGTATTGAGGTACTGTCAAAATGCAACTGTTCCTCCAAATGCCCAGCAGCTGTGCTCTGAGTGTTTTACCAGTTTTGCTGGTAGAAAATTTGGGTTTGTAAGGTTTGGTAGGAGCAAAATGGACATTTCAAGAATCTGACATACTGGACATATAGTACCTTAAATTGTCAGTTATCAGCAAATTCCTTTTGTGAATTCAGGTCTGCATGGCTGTGTAAAAGATGTTTAAGACTTGTCGCTTAGAATTACTTTGGGCTCTCACACCTACCACCGTACAGATCTGGGTGATCTGACTCAGCTCCTGCAGTTTGACAATGTTCTTGAGAATATTCAGAGAGGGTGAACTTTAAAAAATGACAAGAGCATCTAAGAAAGGTGTTTGACAGATGTAGTTCTGGAAACGCACGAGTATAAAAACCAGGATTTTAAAAGGAGATGCAATGTTGTATAAGTCAGTAGGTGAGGAATGGGGTTTGTGAGGCAGATTTTTTGTTCAGGATTGCTGAGAGTAATTAACTCTTATTGAGTTCCTTGACCTATACACTGCTTTTGTTGTAGCATTCAGAAACTGTTAGATTATGTTCTCTAGTGCTGAGGGTCCCTGTCAGCCCAGTGCTGTGCATTATCTACAGGAGCATGCTGCAACTCACACATTCAGTCTTCTAGTCCAAGAAGGGTAGAGTTAAGGTTGCACAACATAGTTTATGTGCCTTTTATGATTATATATTACAAAATTTTCAAAATCTAAGTCTTAAACATAATTAGAGATATAGTTTCAACCCCAGCTATGCACAAAGTAAACTTTTAAGAACATGCTCATTTATTTAACAGAGCCCCATTTTATACTAGAAACTGCTCTGCACCTCCTCATGAAGACAAAGAAAATGTCAAGGTAATCTAAAGAAAATAGCGGATTTTATAACGTTGGGGAATAGTTGAGACCACTGGAGTGAGAGTGCTGCCAGACCTGAAGTTTAGCCACCATCTTAACCATAAATGGTGAAGATGTCAGCACATGGTGTTGAATGATGTATTGAATTGTCCATGTTTTCATGGGGTGAATAAAAGAGGTTTTATATGCCACAAACATTTTCCTTCATGCAACTCTTCATATCAGAGAGTTGTGAGAAGGATGTGGCTGCATCTCATTATTTTGTGGCTGATGGTAGTTACAGAACGTGCTGCTTAAATTCTACTTAGCCATGGCATCATATCCTTTTATTTGGGGGGGGGAAGTCACCACACTGTAAACTAGCCCAAGTTGGGTTTTGGCACTTTTTATACTCTGCTTTTTATCCACTCCAGCTGTCAGATGGAGAAAGGATCAATCAAAATCCTTGTACAGTATTACTTTTTAAGGGAGACCTTTAGGTGGTCAGGTCTGGATTCACCCCATCTGCAGCGCTGGACCACGTCTGCCAGTTGGCTGGTGAATCAGAACTCTTTAGTCTGAGCAGTTGTTTGGGAACAGACTGGTGCTGCACTCGTACAGTGGTTCTGGCATGTGTGCAATGATTTTGCCATGTGATGGTGAGAAGTCAGTGATCAAGAAGTGAAGTATCAAGAAATACATGAAGCAAGCTCCTTATCCATACAAATGGATGCTCCGAGCATGTGCTTTGCTATAGAGCTGTTTCTCATAGTTTCAGTAGATGTCCACACTCCTACTGTACAGTAAGCACTGCTACTTTTAGACTTGTTAGCTCTCCAGATCATTGTGTGTATTGAGAAACACTGGACTTGGAGTAATGAGAGTACTCACTGTTAACCTTCTGCCACAATGAATGTTTGCCATCTTTGCTTTCTATCTCTTGCCTGTTTACTAACACAGGACAAAATTTTCCTCTTGCCATACACCCAACAAACTTTTTCAGAAGTCCCTTCCATGAGGATTTTGTTGAATTTTGGGAAATTTTTGAAAATTTTGGACAATTAGAGCCAATTAGTGAGGTACCTACAGAGCTGTTGCATTTTCCATTGGCACTGACATGACTTGTGAATGCTCATCAACCATGAAGCAGCTCAGTCTTTGTATCTCAAGCTGGATATCTATGCTTAGAGGCCAGTTTTATTAATATCTAAAAACTTTTCTCTGTTGCTCAGTCTGTTACAGAGAGATGTATGACAGATTTTTATCTCATTGGACTTTTCAGTTTCCTTAGAAATAAAGGGTTTCCTCAAATGGAAGACTCAACAGAAATTTAAGGTTGTCGTTTAATGTCTATGTCTGAATTTAATTTCATTGTATTGTGTACCCCTCACATCTCCTAAATGTTCTGCTTGACTTACTAAAGCTCTACCTGTGGCAAAGTTGCGAAACACCTGAAAAAGTGCTTTATTTCCTTCCTCATCAATCATAACTGGAGATCTGCAAGATATGTCTTTCCTGAGAAATATTTCATTTCAGAAACTGCTCCCTTAAGCGTGGGGTGAGTTTAAAAAGGGCCAGTATTTGGAGACAAGCCATTTGTTTTCCTTTGAACATTTAATTTGTTTATTCCTGTTTTCAAATAATCCCCAAGCAGTATAGTTCCTGTAGCTGCAATCGTCATGAATTTAAGTTACTCACCTCCCAGAGGGTCAGACCTTTCATCAGTATGCCATTGGCATGAAGCAGCGAGTGCTGCATATTCATCGTCCCAGACACTGGCTAGAGGGCTTCCAAAAAGCTTTTTCTTTTTTTTTCTTTTTTTTCTTTTTTTTTTGTTCTCAGAGCAAGGAAAACAATCCCTTCCCTTTTCCAGTCCCTTGATAAGGGTTTTCATCCAATAACGGTGCTCTCTGCTCTGAGGCACATTTAACTGTGAAGCTTGCAGCGGGAGAGGCTTTCCTTCAAGCTGTTAGTGTTTTATCCTGGCAGGCTCCTCGAGGTTGTTGTGAGGAGTCTAGCCAGTTGGTGAGCTTTGTAATCTAAACCAGCTGTCCCAGGCTGAGGCCCCCATTTGCATTGTTTAACATACTTAGAAAATGAAGTGTTCATTTTTAACATTCCTCCTCCAATTGGTTTAATGCTGAATTACAGAAGAGAACTAAGCAAAACCAGGTGCTTTCTCTGTATTCTCTCCAGTGTCTGAGGAGGTACAGACGGCTCCCGATCTTCTCCATTACTTGCTATTTCATTCTTTGGACTATAAATGACTGAGAAACTGAAGTGCTAGCAGAGGGTAATGTTTGGAAAAACTTTCTAGTTATTCGTCAGTACAGACTCGTTTTTTTTTTTTCCCACCTTTTCCCAACGATTTTGGACATGCAAGGATTTAAAAGGTAAGTGGTATGCATGAAACCTCTTTACTTACCAAAGAGAAACCTACTTGTGGAAAATATCTGCGGCATGGCTTTGGTATGCCAATCCACTTGCTAAAGCCATTTGCAAAGAGACGGGATCTCAATGGTCAGAGGTGGGGAAAGATGATCTCTCTGTTATTAAAGCTGCGCTGTCTCTGACGAGTTCCTCCTTGATCTGTGCGTATACTCTGCACTTTAGGAACCCCAGCATCTGCAGGAGTGCTGAACTGCGACAGCAAACGATCTCACTGGCTACAGTGATTGATTTGAAGCTAATTAGTTACTGTTGCGGAAGCTAATTACTAGTTTAAAATATTTTGCCTGTTAGGCAAGCTACTGTGACCAGCTGCATATAGTATTGATAGGCTGTGCTGCATGTCTGCTAAGAACTCTTGAAAGGATTTGAGAGCTAAAGTAAAGAGCAAATTGAGATCGTGGCTGCAGGCAGAGCACATATGAGGCAGTAAGGTCACACCTCCATCAAGAGGAAAGAATATATCATTTTATAACAACGGAAACTAGAGACTGTCTAGAAACAGATGAGTTTTGTCTGACCAGTTTTATAGAGGATTTTGTTAGCGTGCACTGCTCTGCAATAATGTAGAGCGTAGCCCAGTTGCTAGGTCTGTTAACATTCAGCAATAACCTGTTGTATTTCCTTCCAGTGCTGTTCTTGCAATATGCAAAGTGAGTATGCAGTCTTCATACCAGTGCATGCTTTAAAATCTCTTCCAAAAGATTTGAGGAATCAATAAACGAAGTGCAAGCCTAAATGGATAACCTTGTACTTTGAATGCTCTGTATCCGATTCTAAGGAAAAGTCCGTGCAGAATTTGCCTTTTCTTGTCACTCAAATGCTGCCAACCAGTACAATCCCTCTGCGCAGCACTATGAACAACCGTTTTAGGGTTTATGTTTACTTTTCAGAGCTTGTGCCTGTCTCTTCGTTTAAATGTGTTCAAATGTGTTGGTCACTATTTGTGTGTGGTTTTGTCTGATGTATTCGTAAGTCTTGTTCAGCAGCTCAGTTTGCACTGGAAATTAGAGACAGCTCTAAGAAAGAAAGTTGGCAGCTTGCTTGGGTAGCAGAACTAAGGCTACCTAAAAAAGCCCTTGCTTCCTGTACTGGTTTTGTAGGAATGTATTGTATACAATTGCCATTCAGAACTAGAATCCAAAATAAGCATGATGTGGTCTAACTGTATTGAGAACTTTTATATAAGGCAGTGGCAAAACACTGAAATCCATAGTATACAGAAAAAAAAAATATTTCTAGCTGTCCTTTCCTAGTTTTTTGTCTGTGAGTAAACACTTAGGGCTAGGAGTTTAGTTGACCAGAATGTTAATGCTTCACGTAAGAAGTTCCAAAAATAGCCTTAGAGCTCTGTTAACGAGAGATCATCTTCTTTCAGTTGCAGTGAAGAGACCCAGTAGGTCCCACTAGATGCTAAGATGATATAACTGGGGAAGGTTCCACTCAAGATAGCAGCTTCTAGTCGCTGATGACCTGGCACAGTGTGTCTACTTGCAGAGCAACGTATTACTCAAGACTGAGTAAAAGGACAGAATCTGGTCCTAAGAAAATGGATTAATCTCAGATATGGTCTCCTGGGGATGAAATGTGGTTTAGCGGTTAGAACAACTGGCTTGAATTCAGGACCTCCTGTGTGACATGTCTGCAGCCCTGCCAATGCATTGCACTCTTGAGCTTAGACAGGGTCTGTGCTCTAGTTTTATCATGGCTAGGCTCTAGTTTACCCCTCTGTAAAATATGCATAATGTGCAAGAAAAACTTTTATATTCTCTAAAGAAAGGTGTCAGAAAGGGGCAAAAACACTTTAATGAATATTGCACATTTGTTCATTAAAGGGCTGCTGCATGGGGTATCATGAAAAAATAGATTAGTTAATAGGCATGCACAGTCTGATTCTGATCCCAGTTGCATAAAACAATAGTAAAATTAGTGACTGAGATCTGTATCTGGCCCACAGTTATATTACTGTATTACTTCTCCAAAGGCCAAATTCTTGTTAGCTAAACTGTGAAATACACTTAAGTGTCACTAGAAATTAATTTGTCCATATGTATTTAAATCTATATGATGAGCCTGGATATCAGAAGGTTTTCAGCCTATTTTCTGTCATGTTACAGGATACTAACTGCTTTCACACTGGCCGTCTGCCTTTCAAGCCCTGGAAAAGCACAGGTGAGAGATGCATGCAGAGATCTGCATACTGGTTTGTACTGAAGTGCTATATGACATAAGACTTTATTGGCTAGCAGGTGAATAGGAAGCTCTGTGGTCTGGAGTTTACATGTAAAGGAAGCTATGTGGTCTAAGGGTTTAGAGAGGAGAACTTGGAGCCAGCAGGATTCTGGAGTTGAACATGGACTGAGCTTATTGACTCATCCTTGCCAGCTCAGCAAAATATCCCTGTAGAAACCTGGACCTCTCTGAAAACCTGATTCTGCCTCTGAACTGAACATTTCTGGAGAAGAAAATAAGAAAAGCCATCCCATGACAGCAGGGACAGCTCAGTTCTGTGGTGGGGAACATCCATGCTTGGAAAATATATTCATATAAATAGGCATTTTCTGTGTATAGCAGGATCTTGTCGTAAGACTGTTGAATTTTGGACTGTGATCCTGAATAACTGTATCCTAGTTTTAATTTTCATTTGTGCCCAAAACCATTTTTGTTTAAGAGGCAGGGCTTTTGAGGGTGGATAGAAGTAAAGCAGTCCAGTTCTTTAAACAGCAGAAGCATTAGTTCTTTGTGTTCTTGGACTCCATGTGGACTTTAAATTAGGAAAAACAGTTCCCAAATGCATGTTAAGTTTGGATTGCTAGTTGATAATCCAAATATACTCAGTGTCCAGAGCAGTGTTTCTAAAGACCTTTGCCGAAGTCTCTGAAATGTAGTTGCTTTTTTTCTATTACATTGAAAATTTCCTGCACATGGCATGCTTACTGATATTTTTGTGAATACTGGATCTGTATGGGAAATGTTTTTCATGCCCCTGGAGAATTTTTGGGATGTCTTTAATAATATAAAAAATATTGTTTCTATTGTGATTTTTATAGAAACATCATCTACTGTAAATTGATTTTTGAAGTCTAAGCAAAAACCAACTTGAAACCAGAATGATAGCAATAAATTCTTTCTGACAATATTGAAACTGATCCTTTTTACAATATTAGAATCTTTTCTAGAATAAAATTCTAGAAAGTTGTTGAAACCAATTCTACAGTAGTTTCAGTGCTTCTGAATCATCATTTACTGTCCAGAAGAAAATAGTTTTGTTAAAAACTATCTTAAAGTTTCTTGCTAACCTAGTTGTAGTGTATACACCATAGCACAGAAGAGAGAACAAAAGGTAGAGTACATGCATTCTTTAAAACATGAGGCTGATTATCCCTTCTCCCATCAGAATATCTTGGCTTTCCACAACATCATACCAAAACATCTGAGAATGCCAAAATAAATGAAGGCAGAATTCCTTCATACTTGTTTGACAATTCTAGCCGTGGTTTTGTATATTCGTACGTGCAAGTGGCAAGTGCAGTCCAAACTGTGCCACGTGTTTTGCTTCATGTCCCCTCCCCAGATCCTGCAATGGCCCAGTTCCACTGAGTCATCCCTCTAACGCCTTGTCTTCCATCTGCAATTTGCTACTTTTCCAAACATGAACCAAATACTTTACTCTTCCACTGACTTCTCCCACAAAGTCCAAAAATAAGTGTCTTTGTCATTTAGCAACAGCAAGGAAGGAAGAACCCTGAACACACTCCATCCTCCACCCCTCTGGTCTCTGGTTACTTCAGTGGTCCCTGTTCTCTCTGGATATCTCTTTCTTACATTCCTCAGTGTAACCTGCTTACTGGCAGGACCCTGTGCTTGTGTCAACTGCTTGGCATGTTCCTAAATAGCTGGAAGTGCAGGCTAAAACTAGGGAGAGCTGGAAAGTGTTTTAATGGGCTTTGTCACAGTCATCACCAGGACTGCCATTGGTCTAGAAATGCTGAGGGTCATGGATAAGATGCTGAAGACTCAAGGCTGTGACCCTGATAAAGACCAGAACCACAGGATAGGAAGAAACAAGGCTTCCAGTAACCTTGCGTGCCTAGAACATGTGTCGTCTAAAGATTTATCCTTTAAAAATCAAAAGGTTTGGTGTAAAGGAAAAGCTTTACTTTTATTAAGCTTGTTATGTTTTTACAGATGGCTAGCATGTTGAGACATAGATACTGAACGCTCGATCTGTCTGTGAAGTTTTAGAGCCTATTAGAGAGGTTACCTGGTAGCTTTTAACTAAATGCCCCTGTTCTGGCAAAAAAGAAGACCCTGAAACAGAAGATTGTAACTTCTGTGTTAACAACTGGTATGGAGCCCATTGCACATCATGTGTCAGTTCCTCCTGGGGAGAGGAAGACCCTGACACTGTCACCACCTGAGGGAACTACCTCCTGAATCAAGGGGCTGGCCTATGTGCTGAGGCCTCGGGTTTGGGCCTTGCTGACTGTCCTTTGAGAAAGGGACTTTTTATTTTTGGTGTACTCTATATTGCTGAACAATTGAACTTAGCATAATAATCCAGATGAGCATTTGACTCTGCAACCCTCTCATTTCACATTTTCATAGTGTGTCCTTTGTTTTCTCATTTTAGCAACAATGCACTAATGGGTTTGACCTGGACCGTGCCTCTGGGCAGTGCTTAGGTAGGACTTTAATTAAATTAATACATTTAAATTGGAGTTCAGATATCCTGACTTTATTGAGTTAACATTGTGCTGCTGATAGTGTGTTTTAGTTGAAAAGTTCTTGCTGTGTGACAAATATGTGTGTTTGTGTATATCTATATACAAATATATACATAAAAATGTGTGTTTACATAGCACAAGTATATACCGATCTTTGATACTGTTGAGATACTAATTGGCTGTCAGCACTTCTCAAAGAGCAAAGATATATCTTGATGGGAGTTCAGTCTAGTTGTCAAATGACAAAGCTTGTTCACCCTTCCCTCTCTTTCTCCTCCAAACTCAGTACTTGCTGTCTTTCTTGGCAGCCTCCACCCCAAGGCTTAGATAAAATCTACCGTTGCACAGCGTTGAAACTCCAAGTAAATTAAGGGAATTTAGGGAAATAGGGAAACATTCGCTTTGCCCTATAGCATCTTTTTTATCAATGGCATTGAGTCTCCAGGGCAGCATCTTCTGCCTGCATTAAAGTCACTCAAACAGTAAAGGAAAAGCCGGCAACAGATTGCTTGCTCTGTCTTAGCAGCCTACTGCTTCTGTGCCTCAAGAACCAGGGAAATGCTCAGTTTGTATATTTCTAAATTTATTTCAGCAATGATCTCAATCAGAGCAAGAAAGAGGCCTGATCTGTGTCCCCATGTCTGAACATCCCTAACTTTTTCTGTGAGAGGGAGCTCAGGAGTTCCAGACTAGGATCCAAGTTTCACAGCTGGGCAAACCAAACCACCAACGTTTGAAATCCTGATCTTCATGTTGTGGTTTGGACAGACCCTCTAGCAGGAACAGACAGTAGCATGCTGTAGCCATGTGAAAATCAGTGTTTAAACTGAACATTTATGAAATAACAGAACAGGCTTTCCCCTTTCCCTCTACTCTCTAAGAGTGAAGTAAAGCAAGTAGAACAAAGGATATTTTGAATATATGGGGTGTTTCCTGTTTTAATATGATCTAACTTCAAAATGAGGCTCCACAAGGAAGGATTAGCTTTTCCATTTAAAGAGAGTATAATTTTTTTTTAGCCAAGTCTTGAGAAAAATATGTTAATTATTTTTGGGGTAGGTCCCATTAAGAAGCAATTGCTCTTTTAATTTGTGCAATTTCATTCCAGATATTGATGAATGTCGGACTATTCCTGAGGCCTGCAGAGGAGATATGGTGTGTGTCAACCAGAATGGTGGCTATTTATGCGTACCCCGAACAAACCCAGTGTATCGATCACCATATCTGAATCCTTATTCAAATATTTATCCACCGCCCCCAGCACCAGGCCCTGTTCCCAACTACCCTACTGTTACAAGACCTCTGATCTGTCGATTTGGTTACCAGTTGGATGAAAACAATCAGTGTGCTGGTAAGTAGTAGAAATCTTTATTCTATCTTTTTACTTTTATTTAAGCTTGTCTGACATTAGAGAAACAATTGTCCTGCAATTGTCCGTTAGCTACTGAATCACTCAAGGCCAGTGTTTTGAAGTTCAGCTACATTTTTTTAAAGGATGTGAGCCATGGGTTTTATATAGTCATCGTTCTGGGCAAGCTAAGATAGATATTTAGTCAGGAAACCCACTTTTATGAGAGAAGTAATGTTTTTATGAGATAGACAACCATCTGATGGTAGGTGATTTGTCAGTGCATCAGAGGTATGCATTTAATACTTAGGATTCTGTCTTTGAGAGACCTGTCCCTCCATTTGAAGTGTTAGATGGCAAAAGGAAACCTTGATTGAGTTCTTAGCCGTATGTGACCTTGCTCAGATTTCTGGACCTCGGTCTTCTTCCTGTAAATGGTATAAATAAGAGTTGTTTTGTGCTTTGTCACTTAGACTACGAGCTCTTTGGAGCGTATATAGGATCATAGAACAGTTTCTTTTGGAAGAGACCTTCAAGATCATCAAGTCTAGGCTTTGACCTAGCCCTATCAACACCACTAAACCATGTCCCTCAGCACATCTACCCATCTCTTAAATGCCTACAGGGGTGGCGACTCAACTACTTCCCTGGGCAGGCTGTTCCAATGCCTGACAACCCTTTCCATAAAGAATTTCTTCCTAATATTCAACCTAAACCTCCTCTGGTACAACTTAAGGACATTTCGCCTCATCCTATCACTCGCCACTAGGGAGGACAGACCAACCCCCGCCTCGCTACAACCTCCTTTCAGGTAGTTGTAGAGAGTGATAAGGTCTCCCCTCAGTCTCCTCTTCTCCAGGCTAAACAGCCCCAGATCCCTCAGCCATTCCTCATACAGCACATGCTCCAAATCCTTTCCTAGCTTGGCAGCCCACCTCTGTACCCTCTCCAGCACCTCGGTGTCCCTCTTGTAGTGAGGGGCCCAAAACTGGGCACAGTACTTGAAGTGAGGCCTCACCAAAGCTGAGTTCAGGGGCATGATCACCTCCCTGCTGCTGCTGACAACACCATTCCTGATCCAGGCCAGGATGCCGTTGGCCTTCTTGTGCGCCTGGGCACACTGCTGGCTCATGTTCAGTCGGCTGTCCGTCAACACTCCCAGGTCCCTCTGCCTGGCAGCTCTCCAGCCACTCCTTCCCAAGCCAGTAGTGCTGCCGGGGGTTGTTGTGGTCGAAGTGCAGGACCCAGCATTTGGCCTCTTTGAAATTCATGAAATTGGCCTTGGCCCAGCGATCCAGCCTATCCAGATCCCTCTGTAAAGCCTCTCTACCCTCAAGCAGATCGACACTTTACCCAGCTTGGTGTCATCTGCAAACTTACTAAGGATGCACTCTGTCCCCTCATCCAAATCATTGATGAAAATGTTAAACAAGACTAGGCCCAGTACTGAGCCTTGTGGGACACCACTCGTGTCTGGCCACCAGCTGGATTTATCTACATTGACCATGACTCTTTGGCCTCAGCCATCTAACCAGTTTTTCACCCAGCAAAGCGTGTACCCATCCAAGCCAAGAGCAGTCAATCTCTCTGGGAGAATGCTGTGGACAATAGTGCCAAATGCCTTCCTAAAGTAAAGGCAGACAACATCCACAGCCTTTCCTTCATCCAACAAGCAGGTCACCCTGTCATAGAAGGAGATGAGGTTTGTGAAACAGGACCTGCCTTTTCCTTACGTAGAGGGTGGTACACAACAGTTAGCACTAGCATTGCATTAATGACTACAGACTTCGGCTGAGACTGGAGCAAACCTGTTCCAGGCACTGCACAAACACACAGGGAAAGAATTGCTGCCCCAGCAGAGTGCTGACATTATTCAGCACCTTGATATTCCCTGATCTCCACTACTAAATACAAATAACCCTATGAAAAAAATGTCTTGGTTATTTTTCCTGCTTTAGCATGTTTTGCTAGATTTTGATTCCATTTACTCCACTTTATGCTGTGTTTAACTTAGATATAAGCTGCTCATGTGTTACTCAGATTTAAGGGAGATTTAGAATATTCAACAGAAAATTTTGCCAGTCTGTAGACTAAGGAACTGCATTTAACTTAGAACATTTCTGTTTTGAATGCTGCTGCAGAACAATACAAGAGCTAAAACTGACTCGTCTTTTGGGCTGATTCTGCCCTATTGTCTGAAATTTCTGGCAGGACTTGCTTTCAGATGATGTACTTTGTGTCATTCCCTAGTGAAGAGACCATGGTGGTTCATGGGAGCTGTGAGTCTAGATTTAAATTCAGCTACTTTGGGGCACATTTTTCTGTACTGAAATCATTGCCCTCATTATGTTCCAAGGTGGGAAAAATGTATTTTCTAAGCTGCGCTTAGAAAATACTGGAAAATTTTTAAAAAATGGTTTTTTTAATGAGGAATTTTGAAATGGTGGGATAACAGTTTTCTGTAAAAATAAGTGTGTATACTATCCAGTCCTTTGAAAACTGCAGCTAGTCCTTCTCATCTTAGCAAATTGATCAACCCCTTATTTTATCTACTGATTTGTAGATTTCCAGCAGTGTATTAATTTTGTTAGCTGTGCTGTAGTTGAATCAGGAAATGGGCAGTTAGTGTGAAGTGCATGTACGTTCCTATCCATGCTGATAGAGATGTGAGGTCTAATGTGTTCTTCAGCCAGTGCTATTCACTTCTGTCACTATAACTTTCAAATATGGAAATTTAATACTAAGGGCAAGTTTGGTGAATAGACATATTAACAAGAAGGCATCGGAAAGGACAGACTGCCTTTTGAGAACCACGGTTAGCTGCGAGCAGCTTCTCAAAGTCTACATCAGGTTTGAATTTGGGCAGATGATGGATCATACTTGTGTTAAAGGAGGGAAAACAAAACTTAAAACAAGGCCTGTCAGAGTGAAGGGGTCTCTGCTGGAGTTAGATTTCATTTTTAGTTTAGTGAAATCCTCTGGAGACATTCACTGTCGTGATGCGGTATTTATTTTCTTATCTATGTTCTCTAGGATGGAAGATATGGTCATGTGGGGAGGTGGTACGAGTACAGGTCTCATGGCAGCAATGGTAGAAAGATCTGATCCCCTGTTTCTAGGACTTCTGGTGCAGTTAATAGCGTGTTGTGTGGTTTTGTGCTTGAAGGACTTGGACAGATGACACCAGGGAACCTTGACAGGGTCCTCAGGAGCAACCAAAATTTTACCCAGGTCATCCAATAAAGTCTGAATCACATGAATCATCCTAATATGAACCAATTACAAGCATTGCTCATGTTATTCGTATTTAGGTCGTTCTGTGCTTCTCTGCTTGTCAGCCTTCAGTACCCTTTTAGGATATATGAAGCACTTTAAGGGTTAATTTTGTGGTGGAATGGTTGAAAAGAGTAAACTGGAAGATATTTTGCTCGGTAGCTGAGCCACTAGATAACTTACAGTTTTGTTATGTTGGTGTTCTGGCATCACCTTCCAGCATTCTCTTTCTGGATAAAATTAATCACAAGTATTTCCATTGGAGAAGATGAGACTTTTGGCTATGGACTTCAGGGGAATCAGAGCTATTGTAGTGCCAGATTTTCTGTCCAGTTTTTAATAGAGTATACATTTTTTTGTCTGGTCAGATATGGGGTAACAGGTCCAGGCCACATTTCCTATTGCTAGGCCAACAGAAATCTTTACTTTCACTTTGATTTCCAGTCAAAACAGCTTATTAAACACAGGAACCTTCCCTAGGAGATTTGCAGCCTCAGCTTTGAAGCACTGAGCTTGTTCAACAGACTTCCAAAGTGAAACAGGATAAAAATTTGATCTGAAAGCTGCATGAGATTTAACAAGCTGGGTCTTTTTTCCCCCTTTTTTTTTTTTATCCCCCCTTTGCTAGAGCTGACAGAAGCTCAGGAAGGCAGGGAGAGGGTGGCTCTGTCCCGGCCTGGCCCCTGGCCTGCCTGCCAAGGCCCCACCTTCCCTGGCTCTCAGAGGAATGTGCACCCCGGGTGGTTCAAATAATATTCCCCCTCCTGGGGCTGCTATATTCCAACACAGCAAAAAAAGAAAGATAAGCCGTTCTTCTCCCTTTTAAGCTTTTTGGGCCTCATCCTTTCTGGCCTGGATGGTCATAGATAGGGATTAGGTGTCCGTGTTCCTTCCCCATCACGTTCACCACTCAGTCTTAGCACTTTTATTAGTCAGTACTGATGCTTTTATCTCCAGATCTCGTTCTTTGTGAAAACAAAGCCTTCCTGGCACAAGTGCCTCTCAAAAACTCCTGTCAGTGATCACTTTGCCCACTCCACTGTCCTGTGAGTGGTATGGAAGTAGCTGTAGCCATTTGTGGCAACAGACAGAGAAATATTTTAATGATAATTACTTTTTAAATCTTATGTGGGTTTGTTTCATGATACATGGCATTTTTACCCCTGGAGTTGCTCAATGCTTTATATCTTGTATGTATAAATGTACTGTATTTTCAACAGCACGAAGTCTGTTTAAACTCATTCCAAAGCAGGTTGGGAATGATTTATATCCACAATTAATGCTGGAATAAAAGACCACATACAGGAAAAAGCAAAGAACATCTAGCACAAGAGCACTGCTTGAACTGTTTGTCTTCTAATGCTACTTCTCTATAAATACAGAATGGTTAGACATAATAATGACTTTTTGTTCAAGGAACTTAGTCTAGTAACTGTTGGCAAGATTAAACTGGAGCGAGGGCCCATGTTCTTGCATTATACATTCATAAGCTGAGAGCTCTTTCCAATTTCCTTTCACTCCACCTTGCCGTTTCCTGATTTACAATGATCTTTAAAACATGCCTCAAACACAGATCCGTCTGGGCATTGTGGAAAGAACTGTAATGGGTGGGCTTTTATTTTTGCTTTCTCCCCTATTAATGCACGTGCACAACGTGAGCAGACGATGAGGGTAGGGAGGCATCTAAGAGGGTTGAATGGAGGGATCAGAGAAAGCAGACTGCACAGAGAAACAGATGTCAGGAAAGGTGTAAGCGTAAGGCAAGATGAGTATGACCTAGAGACAGAAAGAAGGGAGGAGGCCAGAGGAGCTAATAAATAAAATTTTTTTTAAAGGCATCATCTTTACTTTTAAAGCAAAAGCTGAAAAGGAAAAAGCATGAAAACAGAGGGAAATTGAAAGATGCTCTTTCTAAGCGTAAGAGAGAACTGTCCTTCAAGGCCTCATCTGTGGAGTAGTCATTGCTTCAGCTTTCCTCATTTCTTAGGCTGCCAAGACCTCCTGCATTCCCCATCTACAGGTCCTCCATCCTACATTTGTGGATTGAAACTCCTTCCTTCAAACATTACCTTGCACAGATGGATTTTAGATCATTATCATTTATATTGCAAGCATAACTAAACCCACATCCAAGCCTGCATTTGTACTGCCCTAGCCTATGCCTAGATGAGTTTTCAAGCAAAATAAAGGAACCAGATGTGTATGTCTGGGAGAGGGTAGGGAAATGAAGATATGGGGCACTGAAAGGAGGTGCCCAGGTCTTGCAGCAGGCCCATGGCTGTGCTGGGGTTAGAGCCCAGCATTCTATATACTTAGCCACTAACCCAGGCTGCTTCCTAACAGTGACCTTTCTAGTGATCTCCCTGGGCATATAGAAATAAGAGAAGGAAAAGGAGGGAAATGCAGCAAGAGGATTATGACCTGGAACGAGTTGTTCAAAGGAAAGACAAATGGAATCCACTCCTGCCATTGCCTTTTTTTTCAACGCAGTTTTGTTCAGCTCCGTGTCTTTCTCTTTTCCTCTTGCTGTGTGAGACAATTTCTTTTGCTGTTCCAGAGGGCCAGTGGGCTATGCATTGTCCCTGTTAGAGCAGTACTGCCATCATGTCCAAATTAACTAGGAAAAAAAATAAAGATTGCATGAGAATAGGTTCTGCAAGAGGTTGAGAGCAGCCTCTGAAAGGATATGTAATTGATTACAACTCTTGTAAATTAAGGGCCATGATGTGTAGCCTTTATTCGCAAGATGATTTTCCTGTCAGATTTTGCATGGGGGAACAGAAATTCAGACTTTATACTGCCCTAGCAACAGAAAAGTTGCCTCTGAAGCATCTGAAGAAGCAGCTGATAGTTGGTGGCTAAGGCTTGTGTTGGAGGATTTTAGATTCAGTTCCTGACTTTGTCATAGATAAATGTGCTCGGTTTTGGGGGCTTCAGGTGATTCTACGTAAACTGAAATAATAATTCACTTTCAGAATTGTACCAAGGATAATTTCACAAGTAGACAATAGGTGCTGAGATAACAAGTATCATGTAAAACCAGGAGAAAAAAGGCCCAATTTAATAATCCTACAACAGTGAAGCTCAAAGTGAAACATTTAGAACTTACTTCCTTAGTCCATTAAACTGGCTGGAAATCACTGGGCATTTATTTTTGCCTATGGCTCTCCATATGTTGTATCAAAGGAGAAAGGAAGTCCCAGAACTTTATCAATATCTCCTGTTTACTTCGGGAATACCTGTGCTACGAACACTTTCTGAGATTATTTGATCCTGGAGTTTTTCAGCAACCATCTACTTATGTTGTGCTCATTTAATGTTTTAGCACAAATCAAGGTGGTTGACCCTTGATTATCTTATGTAATGAGACTAGACAAGCCAGGTAATGGAAAATATAAACTATGTACATTAAGGCAGAAGACTGTATGTCAGGGAGCTAATGGAAGAAGGATCATTAACATCATAGAGTATAGACATACTTTGCATAGCCCTGTCCTACTGCACAGAACCACATTGTAGAGCTCCAGACAAGCATAACTATAATTCTTCTGGATTCAACCCCAGTGCTTCTGAGCTGATGGCCTGATCTATTCACGACTCTAAAAAGTCTTCATAAAAGTAATTATGGGTTGACCACAAAATATTCATAGGTAAAAAGGTACGTCTGAAAATACTCAATGCTCCTTCCTCCCTCAGGAAACCATTGCACCAGCACAAAGCATGAGCTGGGGCTGAGGAAAGGCAAGATTCATCTAGTCCTTACAGTATGGTCCAGCAGTAGGCTTGTTCTTACAGGAGTTTGACCATCAATAAACATACCCTCCCCCAACAGAATTTACTAAAGATGATGAGGGTGGAAGCGCTGCTTTACGCTGAAGTGAATCCATTTGTGGTGGAGGAGTTGGCTTGACAGAAAAGGTTGTTGTACGTATCTGTCTGTAGCAGGGTAAACTGAGCCTTCTGTGGCTTGGATTATTCCTTCTTTCATTCCTCACTAAGTGCAGTGTGGGAGGAGTATGGTCTGGTGGTTAAAGCAGAGGCAAGTGCTTCATTTATTTGTGAACCTTCTAATATTCACAAAGAAATGAGTAAAATTGAACCAAGAAATATAACATGGAAGCCAAGAAGGCTTGCACGTTATAAAGAAAACTGGCATCTCCATACTGGAATGAAAAACAACAGGCTCCTGAGTATGGCAAAGTGTAACAGTAAGTGCAGGTCCAGCATTCTGCATGTCAGCGTCATTCAAGCGTCACTAACCATCTGTATTTATGTGTGATGATGCAAGAAGGGAAAATAAAATAAACATAACTACAGCATAGCCACAACTGAACTTGACTGAACTATGGTCACATTGGGTAGATAGATAGTCAACTAGAAACCAAAAACTCTTAGACCTCTGATTACAGTCTCTACAGACTTTGCTGAAGATTTTAGGATCTCGGAGCACAAATTCTTGCAGTGAATTTATTAGATTTAAGTTAATCTGTCTTGAGCCTAAGCCACTGACCCTAAGTCGTTCACGGTCAGGGAGTTTGGTATGATATTTTCCTCCTGCCAAACTCCTGATACCATGATAAGTTTTCCTAGACATCGTTAGGAAGGAATACACAGCTGGTCAGAAGATCACCTTATAATTAAAAACTGTGACCACCAGGAGTGTTTGAATTTGCTTTCAACTTCGGCTTGAGCTAAACTGATTCTGTCTGTGGAAGTGTCTTCACCTGCTTATTAGAGGTGATTAAAAGTTTTCTGGTTTCTTTGCTACTGAGGCTGGAAGCCAGGAAGGAAGCACAGTGGCATAGGGAGGGGGACAGCTGAAGGAGAATGTGTCACGTTACAAATCATAACTGGTTTGTATGCAGAGAAGGGGCATAAGCACAGTAGGGACAATGTCCATGTCTTGTTTGATGTACAAGCCACAGACGCAGGAACATAAAAATATCTCTTGACTCTGACCTTTCTACTTCATGATGCAGTTCAGTTTTTCCTCTTTCTTGGAATTGTGTGATACTTTGGTATTGCACCAGGGGAGGTTTAGATTGGATGTCAGGAAAAATTTCTTTACTGAGAGAGTAGTGAAGCATGAAACAGGCTGTCCAGGGAAGTGGTAGAGTCACCATTCCTGAAGGTCTTCAAAAACCATGTAGACATGGCACTTTGGGGCATGGTTTGTGGTCATGGTGTTTGGACTTGATGATATTAGAGGTCTTTTCCAAACTTCATGCTTCTATGATTGTACAGTGCAACAAGAATCCAGGAATTCCATCTCCCTTGCACTTTGTAGGCTGTAGGGAGAAAGGGTATGCAAGGGAAAGAGGTTTGACCAATTCTCTGGGGTTTGGTTGATTTAATGGCCTTGGTTAAGTTTGGTCTCTGAACTGGGGTTATTAGTCACCAGGCCCTGAGCCAGATAATACATAGACTTCACTTGTCACCAAGAGCTAGTTGGCAGGAGGTTATATCTGACTCATTTCAGAGAGTAATAATCATGCCCAGCCTGCCATAGCCTCATGCTGGCCAGGGCAAACTCCTGCTGTTTATCTCTGAATGATTTCTTAGACTCTCTGTTAACAGGGTTTTGATAGATGGAGCTTTGTGTCCGCCTTGCCTTTATTATGTCTTACTTCCAGGGATTTCAGCAGTGCCAGATCAGTTAACACCACTATGTACTGATTAGCTCTGTCTGCTCTGGAGCAGATTTCATGAGCTTTCCTTTATGGGATAGCTGTCGTGCGAGGCAGTCCTACCAACTAGACAATTACAGGGCTTACAAGAAAATTAAGTCACTTAACGGTGCTGGAAGATTGACACACTTCATGAGTACCCTTCCCCAACTCATTGTCTCTGTGGCTTGTTCTCTCATTTTCCCCTGGGTGCCTGTTTTGACTGTGGATGACAGTCCATACTTAGCTTCCTGCTGCGACCCTCAGGGACTCCCCTACCTCCCTGTGGCCATAGCATGCAGAGTTCAATATGTGATAGACTGTTTCTCCTTACGTGGAAGGCTTATTTATTTTCAGTGCCCTTCATAGCACTCAGGCCTTCATCTGCTCAGGCCTATGTTAAATTTTGCATATATTTGCAGCACCCTCAGTGCCTAGAGATGGCAGTGTTCTCAATAACTTAAAAGTAACAATTTTTCTTGGCCTCTCCCTTATATTTTTTGGTTCAGCTTTGTTTCTTTTCACTTAGTTCCAGGCTGAAATTGGCCATGGTTATGTCACAATCAAGATGTTAAGCCAAAATATATAGAAAATAGGAATTGGCTCCCTTGCCAGTATAAATCAGCCAGATGGACCATATGTTTTGCCAGACTCTATAGGCAGAGCTAATGTGCTGGCATTTCTTTGTCTTGTCCCTAAGACACCAGACCCATGACGGAGCTGCCATGCAGAAATAGAAGAGCTGCCTGATGTGTGGAGTTTTTAACATGCTGTGACACCTTCATCTGCCAATTGACCAGCTTCCCGTTTTACTGCTTCAATGAGATGAGAGAATTTTTCAAAGAAAATAAAGCTACCAGAAGATGAATGGAAATTACACGATTCTAGCCCAGTTCAGGGGAGTAGATTCAGTGTTCTGCCTCTTGGCCCAGATATGCTGATGCTGCCTGTTGGGGATGACAAGATGCAGTCCCATCTGCAGTTTTAACGCCAGCAAAACTTTCTCTGGTTTTAGCTCTTTTCAACCGTAACTTATGGTTGCAGGTGCCCTTGGTATAAGGCTATGCTGCAGTGTGAGGAGAAGGATGATCTAGCTGAATGTAGGTGATGGGACAGCTGAAATGAAGGCCCAGGTCCCCAAAGCTTGGTTAGGTCCCTTGCTCTTGCTGACCTTCATCCTTAGTGGAAATTTAGCATGTAAATGCCAATTGACCTTGCCTGCAGTCTTTGCCACAGGCTGCCAGTATGACCCTAGACCTCTTTGCTCAATACTATTTTCAGAAATGACTACTTATCTGAGGAATCTCAGTAACTGTCTGGAAATGCTTGAGGGGTCTAGGTTTTCAGGCAGAGGCACTCAGCACTTTCTGAAAGTCACAGTGTATATGATATCTTTGTTTGGGCACCTGCAAGTGTGTCTATACAAACTCCTAAGCCCTTCTGGCAAATTTTCTTAGCCTTTCTATGGCTCAGCTCTACATCAATAACATGCCACTACAGTGAGAATAAATCTGTGTTCATGATGCGTTCAGATACTGAAAATACAAGAAGTACTTCAGCTAAACAGGAAGAGCTTAGGAGGGGGAGAGGAGTGCATCGTGAACTGGCAGGTTCTGAATCGTGATCAACTACTTAGTCTGATACTGTTTGGTTTGGGTTTTGTTTTTCACAAGAAGAAATCATTTTAAAGTCTGCTTTCTTCTAATATTTTGAGCTTGTTTCCATTTTCTGATCTTGTTGTTTTGTAGGGGTTTTTTTGTGAAGTAAAATTCTTGTTTTCCATCCAGCCCCCTGAGTAAATGAAGCATTAGCTGGTGAGATGGTTGGATGAAAGGCATTAGCTGTTTTTTTGGTACAACCCCAACACATCTATAGGTGACATTGAACATGCAGTGCAAACAGTAATACCTGGAAGTCTAGAAAAGCTACAGTTATGATCAGGAAATTAAGTGACTAGGAACCTAGCAGCAGATGAAAAGATAACCTAAGATAACCTGGCCATCTGATTGAAGATGAACAGTAGAAGGCAGTGATGTCAAGAGCAGTGTAGCAGGGAGAAGTTTCTGGCAGTGTTGTTAAGACTTGTTGTCCCAGAACAGAGAGGGAATAGTCCTTCAGTATGTTCCACTGAGAATAGATCCAACCTACTGACATCAAGACTTAAGCACTTTGCTACCCGATAAGGGTAGAGAAGTTTATGAAAATCTCTGTATAGAGCAACAGTAAATTGGAGGCATTATTGAGGCTGACTTTGATTAAAAGAGATAAGTATATTGTAAAGTTTAGGGTAAGAAGACAACAATTGGAACTGTAAATGTCAGAGAAGCAGTTGTGGGTGGTGCAAAAGAATGATTATTCCTGAATAGGGTGTAATTTGCTGAAATAACGGAGAATTGCTTCTAGACTGAAAGCCTTTTATAACAGTGCAGTGTATCAGTTTATACAAGAATACACTAGGTATGTTGTAGTGGAGGAACAGTACAAAACATATCGGCAGAAGTATTTAAAAACTGCCTGGAATAATTGTTAGCAAGAAAGAGTCTTGTAAAAGTTGAGGGTGCAATAGATGTTATCAGCTGTCTTTAAGTTGCTGTACTTCTGGGTCCTTTGATGTATTTCCAGCTTCCAGTGTGCACAGAGGCACAGAAGAAAACTGTTTGCTTTGTCTAACAGTGCAGAGATAGATTTGTAGCATGGGCAGGAGTCTCCACTCATTAAATACAAGTTATTGTCCCTACAGTGGAGCAACACAAAGTTGATATAGCTTCAACGGATAGCCTGACATCCCCTTTCTGAAGAAGGAATCTTGGAGCAATGCGGAACCGGTTTGCCAGATTGCCACTCCTTACTCCTGGAGCAGGAGCCAGGCAAGGGAGAGGAGACATGGTCCAAAAGCTGTAGCACGCCTCTAAGTTCCTGCTATTGCAACCCCTGTGGGGAATCCCAAACCAGGCATAGGCTGGAGCTAGCTTGGATCATGGTCATGTCTTTCAAAGGCGGACTGCAGCGATATATCCCACACTTGTTGCCAGCAAATTGCTAAGCACTGCATCTGGGGCTTTAATTCAGAAGCAGATTGAAATTATTTTAATTAAAACCAGGGCTGACTTTGTGATGGAATAGCCCAAAAGTGTGTATTGACAGCTATCAGTTGATTTTATGCAGTCATCCCAAAGGACTGTGGCATGCCAGCTTTAGGAAGTGTTCTTCCCCACTGCATCAGTGCTATTTGAAGATAGGGTTTTGTAAAAACTGTATTATGCTATTCCGGTAGTACATTGCATTTTTGGACAAAATTCTCAGTGAAACCAGTGATTTTTTTATTGGTTTTTTTTTTGACTTGCAACATGAAAATTTGGCTCATTGGTATTTTCAAGATATTTAACGAGTCGTAGACGAAAAGTGGCATAACAGAGTAAGAGTTTTTTACAGGGTTACACAGAAGACTTCTAACACTACCTGTGGTTTTAATTGAAAAAAAGTAAAAATTTTATCTTCATATTCCAAAATTTCATATTACATTCTCTAAGTATAATTAGCAGCTGACAATTTGCAGTATATCTATTAACGGCCCAGCAGGTAACGTGCATTCTGAAGCTGATAAGGGATGTATATCATCACAAGATACAAAATACCATCACACTCTGCTCCACCAGAATTTCAAGCTGACATGTAGAAGCTTAGGACATGAAACCATTTGAGAAATACATGATCCATGATTCATTCCCTGTGACCTGGGGAGAGACATGAAATGCTAGATTAAGCACTGTCTGTGGTATTTCATTGGAGATTATTGGAAAGATTACACATGTTAAAATGCTAATCATACTAAGGATTTGCTAGGCATGCTTCTGTGCTGGAGACTGTGCCTTCTAAAATATGTCTGCTCTCTTGAATGACTGAGTATGACCAGAGACCTTGTGGTAACAAGGGGCTAATAAAATAAAGTACTACAATAAAGGAAAAAATGTGATTTAGCTTTTCACTAGAACAGTCCCACAGGATGGAAAATTCACTAAGATGTGCCTTCTGAAGAATAAGAACAGGAGTTTGCTCCAGGAATAACCACAGACATTAAATGTTCCTGCTGGTTAGGAACATTGCCTTTCTTGTTTATTTATTTACTGCTTTTTTCTTTTTTTTAATTACCTGAAAAGAACATGCTTTTTTTCAGGCCAAGCTAGTTGGAATTGAACCATTTGGCTTGGAAATGTTCAATGTGAACACGTGTCTTTCTGAGCTTTCATAGATACTCGGGGAACTGGTGGGACTTCCCATGACATTAGTAATATGACTGGCAACCTGTTCAACCATTAGCGCTAGTTGACAATTTCTGAATTCTGGTGCGAAGAAAGTAGCCTCGCCTTGACGCTTTGGGGACAAAAATGTGCAGATCTGTATGTGTCAGTAGGGCTGTCCTGGTTCTAGTTGAGTTTGCACAGCATCCAATGAAATAGTTCTCCCGCTTCAAAGTTTTCTAGTAAATTAAGCAGAGATTCACAAAATATTGCTACTGTGATGAACCACACTGCTAATGAGGCTTACAACTAACCTGTATATACAGGCATTCTAAGGATTTTCTCTTAGCCACCTCCAGGAGAGAGCTCAGCATGCAGTGAATACCTGTTGCTTTCACAGACACCCAGTTCTCCCAGTCGTACTGGTTCCCTGGTATAAGAAAGACATGGGCCTACCAAAAGGTGTCTACTGAATGACCATTATGGTGGTGAGAGGCTGGGAGCACGTAATGTACAGTGAGAGCTTGAGAGAAGTGGGTTTACTCTGCCTTAAGAAGATGAGGCTGGTGAGGGAATCATATTTAGTGAGTGCCGTTTTCAGCTGTCTAATGTGAGCGTGTAGAGGGGTTGAAGCCAGATTCATCTCAGCCCTACACACGGACAGGCACGGGCAAAAGTTGTGATGCAGGAAATTCTTGCTAGACATAAGGAGAAATGCTACCACTGTGAAGGTGCTCAAGCACTGGAACAGAGGTTCATAAAGTTTGCGGCTAAAAGTTCTATCCTTGGAGCAATTCAAACCTCATCTGGAGAAAGCAATGAGCAACCTTGCTGAGTTGCTCCTGCTTTGAGTGGAGAGTTGGATCAGATAATTTCCAAAGGTCAGCTCCAACATGCCTTGTGCAGTGGTTCTGAGACTGCAGTGCCTGATGTGCAGGAGTCTGTGCCTGATACTGGTTCTAGCCTTTAATTTGTCCAAGACTCCCATAAACCAAAAGGGATATTCTCGTTGTCACATAGACTTTGAGTTTTAGCATTGATTTTAAAGTGCTGTAAGATCTTTGGTGGAAGACAATATAGTGAAGCAGAAGTTATAGTCAGAAGTGACGGATTTTATTTTCAGCTTTTTGGTGAGGGGAATCTTGAGTTTCACAGAGTGCAGATTCAGTCAAGATCATCCAGATCAACACATCTGTTCTATGCCAAGATCAGTGTAGGGGAAGAAGATCTGCCCTTATCGCAGTTGATTCGTTGATCAGCAGGCAGGGGGCAGGACTCCTGCAAGTATTATGTAACTTTTATTGGAAATTTTATTTGCTGCAGTTTCGGCCTCACATCTTGTCCTGCCTGGGAGTTTCACAACCATCCAGAACCTGTCATGGTCCTGCTCAAAACTAGCAGTTCTTGGGGCTAAACAAACACAACTTTCTGCCTGTGAAGGCTCAGCACAGCTGCTTTGAGAGTTTGTTACCTCAGGGTTTCACAAATCCTAAAAGCTTCTGTCTTAATTCTTGCATTAAAGGTAACTGAATAGGGTTTTTAAACAGAGAGAGAAAAGGAAAGAGCCTTTTGAGATGAAACACCTCTTTTTGCAGGGAGCCATGCACTGAGAGTAAGGAGAGCAGGAGAATTGCCAGTAGACATCCACATCATACACTAATTGGAACAAAGTAAACCTCCCGTAATCCACAGTTTTCATTTATCCAGGAAGGTTTGCAACCCAGTTGGCTGGCGGCAATTTTTGGAACGTTGCAAGCAAATGTGGCTTAATCATTATAGAACAGTGAACGCCAAATCTAAGTTAAAGCCAGTTATTTGAGCAGGGATTATAGGCAATTTCCAATGATCACCACCACAGAAATAAATAAATAGATGGCTTGCTATGTATACATTCAAAAAGAAATGTTGCCCAACTTGCATAGCTCTTTGCTATTACCAGTAATGAGGACACAGCTGTCTGAGCCTGGAAGCCAGTATTTGCAGAGGATAATTCTCAAAGATTTTTCTTCTCAACTGGCTTTTGGCCACTACCCATTCTTTGCTTACAAAAGAGCCCAAAAGGCCCTAACATTTATACAAGAATTACCTTGGCTTTGTGGCGCTTGTGAGATTGCTCTAAAGCATGCTGACACATGGTCAGATTTGAAACTCAGATGAAATATGAAAAACAATTTTCTCCACTGATAAGCTCCCCAATGCCCTTAGTGCCAAGCATAACACTTTCTTCATAGACAGTCACAACAGCTCCTAGAGAAGCTAGCAGGGGCTGCTGCCATGGGTAGAGATCTGAAGCTCTCCCTTCCTAAGAAGAGCTCCTAACTCCCACTGCCTGCAGAGCTTGTGGCTGTGCCTGGTCAGACTAGTGTTGTGAGTTTTGAGTCGTGTAGAGCTGGTCAGCTCTACAGAGCCTCTAAAGCAAATACAAACCTGCCCCACTGTCCAGACATGTTTTGTGAGCACAGTAGATGCAGCCAGGCTTTCTTACTTGGTTTTATCATCTAGGTTTAGGGAATAAGGTCTTAGATTTCTGGAGGAAGACAAAGCACTGTAGTCTCCATTGCTTGTTTGACTCATGCAGTTCAGGTGAAATGAGACAATCTACAGCCATGCCACTGCCGGCTGGAGACTCCCTGCATACTCAAGCAGCTTTGAATCCAGTCTACTCTGGAAGGAGATGCTGGTGATGATTGCTGAAGCTTTGTGAGAGATCAGTTAATGACGAGTCTCATTGTTATTCTAGTTCCCCATGACAAGAGATCCTTTTTTTATGTAGAGACATAGGGTCTTCTTTTTTCATTTTTATTAAAGATTTCAAGGTATCCCATGAGAGTGACTAGAGCATCCATACTGAAATCTCCCTAGGACTATGTACATACTGCACACCTAGAATCTCTCTTGTATTTTCAGGTCTGCAGTACTTCCCTCCCATAGCTGTTTGCACAACATGCTTGAGCAATGGTTACAGTTTTTGTCTCTGAAGCGGCTGCATTTTAATGGAAGAAGCAACCCTTTCAGTAGAAGTTTCCGTTATATCCTGCAGGTGGATATTTGCATCCCTTTGTTTTCATTGCAGCTTTAATTTCTGGATCCATTTGGAATAATTTCTCCTGCGTATTAAAAGTAGGGCTGCTCTCCTCTTTACTAGTTACTGTGGTCTATTCAGTCTCAGAGCTATTTAGTCTGCCAAAACACTTGGAGAAGGAGAGCTTAATGACTCAGTTAAAATGTACGGTCAAGAAGTTCACTTATTAGAGGAAATGTAAACTGACCACCAATTGGCTAAACCAGCTGGCTGGACTATTTGTGCTAGTGATTTCTCCAGGCTCCCTGGGGCGCGAAAGTGGGAATAGCAGTTCTCTTATTTTAGTTCTCTCATGCTCTGTACCATAGCAGAAGAGCCTTTTAAAGAATTCGATGGAGGAGAAGCCAGTAGGATTTCACAGACATGTTTAAAAGCTTTATAAATAGTGCTTTAAACTTCTATATTTTAAATTTATTCCTTGTTATAGCATCTTTTTAAACTGTCCCATAGGACTGCAGAGAAAATAGACAATTCAGCCACAGAAAATTCACTTTTTCACTGTTAATGGTTCTACCCCCCTTCTGTGAAACTTTATAAGCTTTCTCTAGAGGTTCATGCATGAGACTCTTTCATAGCATGCAGCAAAAGGAGGACTGGAAGGACCTTTTGCGAGAAGTATGTTTTAATTCCTTATTGTGCATTTCCTGGCTCTGATCGCACATCTTTTTCATTTCTATGCAATACAAAGCGTCACTTACATCATCTTCTAGGAGCTGAGAGTATTCTCAGTAAGTGTTTGCCGGCTCCGCTCGCCACTTTGCCAGCAGATCTCAGTGTAGCATATGATCATAGAAAATAGGTGATTTTGAGAAATGAGTGGTACAACAGTAACACTCCATTTATTCAGCTGAGAAATATGTTTCCTGCTGAATGGTGAGCAACAACTGCTTGGTACCTGCTAATTCAGCAGGCTCAGTGTCATCAGTGGGATGCTAAGGTGTCTCCACTCTGGCAGAGTGCTTTGGTCGCTCTTGTTCTGCTGTACCACGGCTGCATGGAGTAGCAGAAGTGCAGAAGGGGAATAACCGAGATTTTCAAATCATATGCACTGACCATGGATTTCGTAAGCTGTGTAGAATCTGCAACCATGAATCACGAATCCAGAGAGTACAGTTACGCTCCAGTCTGTGGAGCTTCCATGTTTTAGCAAAGCCTTTAATTGAAATCAATATTTTGTCTCATTTCTGATGATAGAATTAACTTGCAGACTATGCATTTGTGCAAAAGCTCTCCCAGGACTGCAGGAATAGTCCACACAACCGGGTGGGATCTTGTAGAAATAGAGAGTCTTGGGAATTGGTGGGAGCGAGGAGCTGTGGCCAGGCAGGTAATGCCAAGTATGTGAACCATGCACAGGTTGGTCTGTTCCAAGCAGAAGGGGAAGAGGCTGCTGCCTCTTTTGTCCCTTGCTATGGACTTATCTGCATGGCTGTCCTACAAATCTCAATCACAAAAGCAGGAGTAGAACTGCACTCAGAGAGCAAAGTCCTTTAGCAGTTTAGCTGTTGTTTATCATCTTTGAGTACTGTTAAAAGCATGCTAAGGAAAGGCTCAGATAGCTGGCAGGAGATCTAGAACCTGTGACACATGTTGAGCAATTTTCATACCAGGCTGAAGGAGCAGCATTACAGATTCATGCCTCACACTATTTAGTGTCCACTTCCAGGCTGACCATCTATGTGAAAAAAACACTTTAATCTTTGTTTAGCAATCGACCAATAATAAAATACATATGGGATGCAGATAAAAAATGAATTCAGCAATCAACAGCCAGTCCTCAGACACTGAAATAAACAATTAAACAGGTGTTTAGGGAGTTGATCTTGGATTGTGTCCAAGCTTAGCAGGGTCAGTCGTCCTTGGAAAAAAACACTGACCCCACACAGCAGCAGTTTGAATTTGGCTTCAGTCTGCACTTTAGGAATGTGGCATTGTTATTTCTCCCTTTTTCTTATCAGATGTAATTATCCTGAGAAAAAAAAGTTTTGAGAAAACATGTGATTTCACTGAGTAAAAATCTACTACTGAAGAAATTATTTCTCAGTGTCCAAATAAGGAGTGGGGGAGAAGTTTGGGGAAAGTGCTCTGTTCCAAGTAATCTTGGAACTGATACCCATGTTACTGAGCTTGGATGGTTAGTCCTGGCCTGCAATTACTCCTATTAAAAAATAGACATCCAATATTTGTATTATTTTAAAATGGAGCCCTGAGGGTTATAAATGACTGAACGAGCTTCAGCATTTGAGCAGAGATTCTGGAACAAGCTCACAGCCTTGAGCCTCTCTGCAAGAACTCTATGTTGAGAGTGGAGTGAGCTCCTGGGGTTGTGATGCTACAACAGCTGGACTAAAATACAGACAGAATAAAATGACAAAGTAGGTCCCCCAAATCACCCACACCTCCTAGTAGAATGGAGAAGATTTCCCATGCATACTTGTTTCAATCTGCAAGACCTGTGCTCTCACAACTGTCAAATTAATCTTTGGTCTTACTGTGTTGAACCCCATGGTGCCAATGGGTCTCAAATCATGATGACAAAAACATACCCAGTTTTGTCAATGGCTGATCAAAAGAAGGAAACACAGCCATAGCTACTACTGTGACCCACAGAAATTTGTGGCACGATTATCAGAATTCATTACTTAAGAAAGGAAGTCATGCATGCTAAATGTGTTCCAAATAGAACAAAATGTAACAGTCCATCTGGAAACAGTGCACATTGCCAAAAGCATATTGTCTTGGAAATCTGCTGTCCAGATTGGCTTCCCTCTTGAATACAGAGTCCAAGCAAAGTTCCTCTTCTAATCACCAAAGTCTCCAAGAATGTGATTCTAGCTCAGAGATAAGTCCATGCCCTTCCATAAGTGCTCTCTGCTAGAGGTGTTTCTAGCTTGCTGACCAGCAGGGAGAGGAGCTGTCACAGAGAGAGTGGAATGGTCACAATACCCTGAGCATGGACCACATCTGTAGAGGGACAAGTGTAGTCATGGATCCCACCACTTTCAACACCAATAGCAGGTGCAAATCTTCTCCATGGGATAGATTCTTTGGTAAGCTTTCCACAGTCATTTAATCTATTGTGTGGTATATAAGCACATGCTCATAAACACCAAAATGAAACTCATCAATATATTTAACATCTTTTTTTTTCCTTTCACAAGTAGCTTTTTGTCAAGAAAGTCTTTTCACGGAGGACTCTGACATTGTCTCTGAATGGGTGAGCTGATCTTAAGGACTTTGTTTCTTCTGAATCCTTTAATGCATAAAGTCCTGTTTATGCACAAAGTCCTGTTCTTTTTCAAGCAGAAGAAGTGCAAACGGCATCTGTGATTGCAGTTTTTGAACGTCATCTTCTAGTGGGTAGATGCTTCCAGTTCCTAAGCACCTCTGCTCCTTCTCCTCTTGTCTGCTGGCTTTCTTCCCTGGCTCTCCACCTCTTAAAGTCACTTAGCTTGCCAAACAATCTCCCACTTGCAGCATGTCCACCTCTCCTAACCTGCAGTTTAGTCCTCTCTGGGATCTTTGATTCAAGAGATTGTCTGTGGTAGTAACTTGGATTTTTCCTCTTTGTCTTGCTTCATAAAGACACAATCATTCTATGTGTCCTGAAAGGAAGGTGGTGGAGATGCCTAACATCTTTAGGCTGATGGCTGAACATCTTATAGCATAGGAATGTTATCAACATTTTCTAAGTTTTATGTGGTTTTTCTGCAGAGGTACAACATCTCTTACTAAAAATCAAATTTATTCATAAAAGTTCAAACAAACAATTAAAAATTGCACATGAGTATGTTTAAATCTTTTCAAAGGAGAAATCACTTGGAAGAACTTTACAAATGTCTTTCCCCATTTTCAGTAGTTCCACTGGCCAAGTAGTTTCCTAAAGGCCTAGGAAATGAAAAAAGATACAAAGCAAGCAGAAAATCTCAGGTGTGATGGTTATGGATATAGATGATAATAGCTAAACGTTGAGTGGTGTTAAATCATTCAGTGAAGATTTTAAGACACCACTTTGACCACATGATCTGTATTTTTTGTGACTTAGGCTATATAACCTTACCAAGCAATTGGTGTTTCAAGCACGCTTTTTTTTGCTACAGCATATTTCAAAGAAGAAATGTTGTTGAGGTACAAGGCCCTAAAGTAAGGGAACATCTACCATGTGCTTTATTATGTTTTCCAGATGGTTAACCAGTAACACTACTGAAGTTGTGCCTTATTTTTATTCTGAATTTGTCTTCTGAACACAGAATTTCATCTCATTGTCTTTCACCAGCTTTAGTGATCATCTCCAGCTAAAAGCTTTGTTTCCATGAAGATGTTACAGATCTCAGGCAAATATACCATGAACCTTTTCTTAAACAGATTATTAAATGCATCATTATCTTTCTCGGACACAAATTTTTGTGACTTGGAATTACTCTCTGGAGATTTTCTGATGTCTTTGCAATATTGTTTTTTGAAGTGTTGACACTAGAAATGTACTTCAGTAGTTATTTTACTAATGTAATATAGAGTGGTAAGAACAATTTCCTGTGTCTACTCAGTGTTCTCATGTTTATGCTTGTCCTTTCAGCAGCACTGTGTCAGGAAATGTTCGTGTTCAAGTGCTTATCATTAATGACCCCAGAGTTATTTTAATGACAAACATGTTTTACCCTTCATATATGACCTTGCATTTGTCTGCCTTTAAATGAACTTTCAAATGCACCCATCAATTTGAACCTAGCAAATTACTTTTATATAAGAGTTCTGTTCACTTCTTAACTCCTAACTTCATCAGCTTGTGATCCTTTGCATTTTATCCCAAATGTGGAAAACAGTGAACCAAAACCCATTCCTCAGGATCCTGTAGACACTCAGAGCATGATTCCATATTTCTGATTCTCTTTTGACATTTCTGGTCTTCTAGTTTTAGCCTCTTTCATTTGAGAAATATTGAATATGTCTGGTGTTAATTCAATGGATTAGAGTATTATTTTTCTTTTTATGCTGTGATTTCTTGCAATATTATTGATACAAAAGAGAGTGGCCTCAGCCCTACATTCTCTGTGGACATGAGTCAATATGAAAGATCACTATGCCTTCTGATAAGAATTAGCCTCTCTAGTGAGATGTGGTGTTGTACTACAGTTTGATATCTAGATTTTCTTTCTGACTATATTAATCTGCTGCCTTGTATTTGTTATGTGCATGACTTTTAAATTATTTCTTTTTATTTTTAAGCTTATGGGCAATGAATTAAAAATTTCATTCATTGTTCTATGATGTGGCTAAACTCTAAAGAATCCGTGAAGATTACTGCTAGCTTTTACAGATAATAAAACACAATGCCAGCAATTTGCATGCTAAACACAATTAGTTCATTTATTTATTTTGACATAGTAAATGATTATCTATCCAGTTACTAGGCATCTTGCCATCCATTAAAATACAATCTCTACCAATAAAAACAAATCATCAGCACATCACATCCCACAAAAGGCAGCCAGGCAGCCAGAAATATAAAAACCCCACTTTCTCCTTCCTTCCTTCCAATCCCCAAATGAAAACCCATTGCCCCAGCCACCTCACCTCTGTCAGTATGTCAAGTAAACAGAACATCACACCCCAGGGTTGCTAGACCAAACCACCACAGCCATAATTTTTTAGGGCAAATACACTAACAGAAGAGGATGTGATTAATTTTGGACTATTTAGTCTTGCAGCAAAGACTTCCTGATGAATGTACATGGAGATGCCTCCTACCTGTTCATTCAGTCAGTAAACCAAGTATCTTTAAACATCATGGTTTAGAGCTAGGAGGCTCTGTGTTCATTCTAGGTGGTATTTCTTAGGATACAGGGAGATGTGGTCTGGATGGGCTGTGTGGTTGCTCTCAGTATTCGGTTGGGAAGTAACAAAGTGAATTGTTCCCACATCTCATTCACCACAGTAGAGGCTGCACAAAATTTCTGAAAAAGTCCTATCTGTCAGTGTTTGTATAATAGGGACAGGTTGTACTGGGCTACGTGAAGGACTAAAGTCAAAAGTATCTGTGGCTTGTTGTTGTTTCTGTCTTGTTGAGAGGTTGTAGGCTAGTTCTTTAATTCTATAGTCTTGAAATTTCTTGGTTAAAGTCTAGGGACACTGATACTTATAATCAAGTAGGACATTGCAGGGGTTTGTAGTACACTTTGATTTGTATTAGGTTTGGAAGGCTTCAAATAAAAGTGGACTAATTGTGAATTGGTTTTGTATATAAGAGGACAGGCTCTGCTCTGAATAGTTTTAGACGCTAAACGGTGAGGGAAGGTGGACTACGACAGATTTTGTTATCCCCATTTTTCAAATAGGAAGCATGGCAATGGAAGATGAAGAGCAAGGATGACTTCCCACAGGGTAAATTCTCAGCACGTGAGTTACTGTGTGGTCACTGCCACTGTGACGGTTCCTTGTCCTGCATAGTAACTACCAGGGAACCTAGCTAGTTTTCACTGAGAACAGATCTAATTTGTATTTGCCTCCTAGTTCACCTTGTGACAGTTCTTCTTGTAATCTATGTAATCTAGACAAAATCACAGAAGAGATATGCAATAACACTAGGGATTAGTAAAACCTATACTTGCTCTTGGGGTGCAGGTAATGTTTTCGAAGGATCTTGGTGATGAAAGCTACTAAAAGCAGGTTCTGTATAATGAAAATGATTCTTGGATATCACTGATGGGTGATGCTGTCCGATGTTTTTATGGTACTGATGCTGAAATCATCCAATATCACAATCTATTAGCACCTTGAATGGTGGGCAGTGAAGTTTCTAGTGTTTCTTGCTAGCTTCCTTTGCTTTAGTAACTTTTCTGCTCTCTGGTTGGTTAGACTTTAACTTTGTGGCTC
The DNA here is from genome assembly GCF_000703405.1 of Apaloderma vittatum. Taxonomy (NCBI): domain Eukaryota; kingdom Metazoa; phylum Chordata; class Aves; order Trogoniformes; family Trogonidae; genus Apaloderma; species Apaloderma vittatum. The sequence continues at coordinate 80,007 of NW_009733615.1, forward strand.
AAACAACTCATGGGGTATTTATTTCCATGGTGAAAACTGCAACACAAGTTATACTGAGTCAGAGGCACTCTTCCAGGCTCCAGAAGCCTGTATCTCAGAGACTTCTTAGCCACATGTGCTATCCTTGTATTGATTAGTCCTTACAATTTTTTATTCTCTGAATTTGTCTTATCTGCTTTGAACCTACAAAACCACTGACAGTTTAGTATCATATACATTTAGCATCACCGTTTTATTGCCTTGGGAGTGTTTTGATACAGTTTCTATGCTGGTACTTTTTTTTTTTTTAATTTCCCTGTCAAATGTCTACTTTTGACTTTATCAACCACACCAGTTCTCACTGTATACTGCACTGCGTAAATGGACTGGGTAAGGCACTCTCCATCTCCCAGCTATGATATTCTTCAAGAGGATGCCTAATGGTTAGCCAGTTGTTGCACCAACATTAGAAACTGGTGTGGGAGCATCAGCTTTCACTTAGTGAGCCCATGTAATGTTAATAACTCATGGCAGATAGTACTATCTTTTTGAACTGAGAAGGAAGTTTGCTAAACATAATTTATTTGATTGCATTAGCTGGGTCTGTCAGAGTTTAATGGTGCATCATGGTATGGGGCAATCTTAGGGAGAGGCAGAGACATGTAATATGGAAATGGGTGTACGTGCTCAGGCCCAAGCAAAAAGATTTGATACTACCGGTAAAGCTGTTTCTACCTCTTGATCGCATAAAACTTCATTAGTGAAGTCGGTGAGGTATTTCTCAGTGTAAAACGTGGGGAGTCAAGGTGTTCTGTGTATAGAATCACAGAATCATAGAATGTTCGGGGTTGGAAGGGACCTCTAGAGACCATCTAGTCCAACCCGCCTGCAAGGCAGGATCCCCCAGGGCAGCCACACAGGAATGCATCCAGGCAGGTTTTGAAGGTCTCCAAGGAGGGAGACTCCACAACCTCTCTGGACAGCCTGTTCCAGCACTCACAGTAAGAAAAGTTTTGCTCATGTTGAGGTGGAACTTCCTATGTTCTAACTTAAACCCATTACTTCTTTTTCTATTGGTGGGCATCACTGAGAAGAGATTGTCTCCTTCCTCTTGACACCCACACCTCAGATATTTATATGCGTTAATAAGGTCCCCAACCTTAGACAACTTCATGTTGATCAGATTTGCTAGAGACAGCAGAAACTCCATGGGTGGCCTCCATTGTAAAAACTTTTGCCTTCAAACGGAAATATGTCTCCAGTACCACTGCAAAAGGTGAAGACTGGGAGTAAGCAAATAAATCTGCTTGGTATATAGCAAAGAAAAGAAGTGATTTTACCACTACTCATGAAACTGCTGCAAAGATGACTTGGGAACAAAACCGATCCTGTAGCCACCCATGACTTTTGGTGAAAGGGCACATGTCGTGCCCCTGCAAGAAAGATACACCACAGAAGAGTGGAGGTTCTACAGTCTTCAAACAGCATTGCTACCATATGTGGTGGTAAGACCCTGACCCTCATTTTGTCTCCAGTGTGCTTCACCTATGAATATTACTGGAAACAGGGAGCCGGTAAAATTTAAATCTCCTTTTTAAGCTCGGTGTAGTCTAGAAGCGGTAGAATTGGCCAGATCTCAAGGTCCCACTCCTAAAACAATAAGAAAACATTACAAATAGAAAGATTTTTCATTTAGAAAACATTAATGTCATTCTTATTAAATTTTTGGTTAGATAAAATCTGTGTTCAAATACTACCAATTATGTGTGATACAGTGCATAGAGGGAGGATCCAGAATTTTTAGCCCAATCACAGAAGCAATAGCTGAACTGAACAACATGTCTGTGTACCTATATAGGCGACACTTGTTATCTTACCTTTCTCCCACTTCCCCCAGCATTTTTCCAGCCTTCATTTGGCCAATAAATACATGGGAACCAATTTCCGACAGAATAAATTACCTCTGATTGTGCTACTCTTGTTATCTTACCATGTTTGACTCACCATAAATTGCTCTGGTACAGATGTTGGCAAGATAAGTAGTCTAGACTCTTTCCATATATGTAATATGTATGTATTTATTTATATACCGAAACACATTAGATATGCTCCTGTGGCAGATTGGATCAGTTATTTCATGATTACTGGGATCTTTCAGCTGGCTGACTGTGCTCAGTGCCGCAGGGGCAGATCCTGAGCCGTAATTCCTGACTTTTGCTGCCTGCTCCAGCCCGGTGCGTTTGTGAGGTACTTTCAGTCATGACCCAACAAAGTCTGGGTTAATAAGAATCAGGGCAGGATCAAGGGAGTAGCATTGCTTGGAGGACATAGTACTTCAGCAAAGGCCAGTGCACAGCATGCTGGAATAAAAAATAGTTTTGGTATCAATAAATAAAACATAGAAATCTGAGTTGGCTGAAAAAATAACACTATTTATCTTTTGATATTTCCATTTCTGACATCCAGAGGCAAACCTGACGCCAAAAACGTCAGCAAAGAAATTGAGCAAGGAGGGATTCAAATTGAACTTCTGACTCTGCAAGGCATTTTTAATCAGTTAGGTTCCAGGGTCCTGGCTTATATAAATGTAGGAATGCTATTCACCTCCTTTGCAAAAAAAAAAAAAAAAAATTTAAAAAATAGCCCAAAACAAAAACACCCTAAGGGCTTGTAATAAAAACCCAAATACATTAAAAACAGTAAGGATGGTAAAAAAAATTGAAAAGAAGAGATTTTTATTGTCAGGAAATTGATTCCAGGAAAGTATACTTTTTTTTGTCAGGTAAAGGTTGATTTTGATTGAATCTTCTGTCAGAAAAATTACAGTGATATAATCTATGGTGGTGAGGGTAGGAAGTTTGGGGGATTTTTATACCTTTGAGTCCCATTCGTCTCTGCAGTGGGGTTATATAGCCCTTTTAGCAGCTTTTCCCTATGGCTGGACACTGCCTGTAGCATGGAAATCCCAGTTCAGTGACAAAGCAAATGTTGAAGTAATAAAAAGCTTGAGGTAATGCAATCCCTTTCTTAAGGAGCTCTGAGAAACACTGGGTCATCTGCAAAAGGAAGAGATTAGATGAGCACTCTCAGATCTCACTGCCCTCGGACATTTATTATTATGAATTTTACTTCAGGTTATGGTCATTCTCTCTACTCCACTACTCTGTGGTTCCTCACACGGAGATGGTGTATACATTGTGAATGCAAGCCCCTGTTCAGTGTGTGCAATCATCTGGTTTGGGCATTTTTAACATTTTCTTGTTTTGTTTCTGTGTTGCAGATGTGGATGAATGCGCTTCAGATTCTCACCAGTGTAACCCTACCCAGATCTGCATAAATACTGAGGGGGGCTATACCTGTTCCTGCACTGAAGGCTATTGGTTGTTAGAAGGCCAGTGTTTAGGTAAAAACCTTGTGTGATATGGTATTTGAGCACCTGTGTATGTGTACCTATGAATACCTGAAATAATGTCACTGAGCATCTCTGTCAAGTAATGGTTAAATCTTCAGCTACGTGGAAATTGTCTTTGGTCTCGGTAAGTGCCAGTGGTATGCTTGGCAGAGAGCTGCCCTTGCAGAACAAAAATGTAGATGTAAATGCCATATGACTGCCGTTTGCGTAACACATCAGATTTTCCTTAGTCCCAGTCTGAAGGATACCCTTTCATATAAAATCAATCACAAGCATGTATTCCAAAAGATTTATTCCCAAACAGACCTGTCCTTTCCACACCATGGTTGTGTGGACCCAAAGGGATCAGTATTTGATACCAAGAAACAGGTCAGTATATCCCTAGACTCAACCAACCCTTTTGTTTGGGAGTGAAAAAAAAGTTACCTCTGAACTGAGTGCCATTTCAGTAGCTTCCAAGCAGTTTTATTTCAACTTTATTTTCCTTGTAGTGATGGCCTGTTCATCCTTTTAGCTCAGTCTTCTTGAAAAAAACATGCCTCAACAAACAACACAGGAAAACTTTCCTGCTTCCCTTTTCTCCAGCCCATTCTCCTCACTTGACATGCCCATGGGATGATGAAGTAGATGGTAATTTTACGTACACAGCTAGGACCTAGGAAATAGGATACAAGTTATTTTTTAAAAAAGTTTGCTCATCATTATTTTTGTCCCCTCAGTGCAGGCTGTTTGCCTGCCAGCTCTGCGGAGCTGCGCTGTCCCGTCAGAACACCTCTGCTGGAAGGAGAGCGGGCTTTCCCTGCCCATTCATCCCTGGAGCCCCTCCAGTTCTTTTCCAACTTTCTCCTCCCAAGGACCAATTCCAGTGAAGGACTGACTCATGGCTGCTTTTCTAACTACTGCAGACAGCTGCTGTGTAACTCACCTGGCAGGGACAGAGCTGAGCCTTATCCAGGCTGCGGTCTGTGCTGCCATAGCTGCTTTCAGGAGTTGCTGCCTTGTAGTTCCCCTGGGATATGAAGTCTCCAAGCTTCTTGCTCCTTAATATCTGATCATTTCTCCTCTCTTGGGAAAAAAACCCCTCATGCTGAGAGCTGTACAAGCGTACATGATGGTGTGGGGATTGGAGAGGGCAAAGAGGAAGATTCTGCTCGGCATCACCTGTTTTGTTACCCCTTTTCTTCTCCCAGTTATGGCCCAAATGAAAGGGTTGTGTGCAGCACTCAGGATTTGGACATGGATCTAAAATACTTTACTACTTGATGGATACACCAGAGAATGAAACGGCTGCATTGCTGAATTGGTTCAAATATCTGCTTATGCTATTTAAAATAGGAAGTAGCATCCCACTGTTGCCCACTTTAAGTAATCATGAGGGGGATTATTACAAGTCAATGCAAAGAGCGAAATGCAAATTGTATGTAAAGCTGCTGTATTTTTCTCTAAGTGTCAAAAATGCTCAGTTTTCCATACCTTCCACTGGCCTTTGAGAAGTGATTTTTGCTGGCATAAAGCAGTAGAAGACCGTTTCCTGTAATCAGAGGGCTGGGTTGGTTTTCAGAGACAGGCTTTCTTTTTTTTTTTTTTGTGCGCTGTTAGCAAACCACATTTACAAAAAGCTACACTTATATCTGTTGTAATTATCCTAGTATGGTTTATACAGGAGGAGCCAGTACCACAGTATCCACACAACCCATCCACAAGAAGCAGCCCTGTAAAAGTCCTTATCCTCAAAATGTAGCATGCTTGAGATAACAGTCCTACAAAAGCCAAAGCATGTGTTTAAAGCATAATGCATTGTGTCCGTGAAATGAGGTATTAATTTACTGAAAAAACATGTCACTTTTTGCAGGATTTGGGCCAACCCTACTGCTGGTTTACATACCATAGCTGACCCTGGCCTTTAGGTTATCTTACTATTTAGAATGCAGTGGGCAATGAAAGCTAGTAAGGGCAAAACTGAGTGTCAGTGTCCTTCTTATTTTACAAAAAGGGAGTATTTCCAAGACTTTTGACATTTTCAGAATGGTCTTCTGAGACTTTCTATTTCAAAACTGCCCCAATGAGGCCAACAACATAAACTTGAATTGCAGGATATAGCTACTTTTACAACAGATTCACAACATTGTTGTTTTTATGATATTACCACATCATGTAAATGTTCAAGTTGTTCAAGAATTCAGTTTCCCAACACATTCTTAATATTTAACACTAAAACAGGAAGCAGCTAATTTAGCTGACAAATGAAGAACTGCTGGAGTTCAAGCAGATATATATGTATACGTGCAAACTATAGTCACAGTCAGAACCATACTGTGATTTTGATTTTCACATGCATTAGAACCTATGGTTGAGGACATTTCACCAAAATCTGTGCCTTCCAGTTTTGTGCCTTCTGGAAAACTTACTGGAGGTAATATATTTTGTTTTCTCCTGCACAAACTTAACTTCAAAGCTTTGAGAATAGCCTTCAAAAAAATCTCCATGAATCAAAAGCCAGTTGATACCAAAGGAAATGTAAAGCCTTGGAAAGGAAAACTACTTCAGGTGTTTTATTCCAGTTCTTAGTCCAGGGGAAGAATTCTTCTAGCCATCATTCCTATCTTACAGCATTTTCCTGTGCTGGAAACAGTCAGTTGCATGTATTGCTAATGCTGCAGTTCAGCCCAAACTGCTACTTTGGCATTAAATTTACTATTTGCCTTTTAGAGTGTATAACTTGTCAGTTAAAAAATCCTATAAAATTTTAATGTGACTGTTAAAAAAAATACATAATATCTTCTCTAAAAAAATAAGTATCTACTAACATATACTTGTTGCTTTTCTGGTGAGTAGTTTCGGTGTATGTGGAGATATAAAAGGTTTCTATCTTGATTCTGACAAAACTTGCTACAGTGCTGGCTGTGCTTGGGCTGATGGGCTGTGCCAGCCATCAGGTATGCTTCGACGTAGCTGCTTAAAGGGACTGACTCTGGGCTTTCTGGTGTCATCACACTAAGCTGAATATTACAGCAATGACTGTCGGTTCATAGGACATACTGATAGGTGTCAGTGGTGGATAAAAATGCATTGCTACATTCTTTTGTGTAGAAATGTATTTTACCTGTAACTCTGTGTCTGAACACCTGAAAGTTTGTCTGTTATATCCGTAACCAGTATGCTGGGTTATTTCTGTGTTATTGGTATCATTGACTCAGATCGTTTGCTGGTTCATACCTGCATGTGAAGTTGCAGACCGCTCTACTTCTCATCTTTCCCATCTATAGATATAGATGAATGTCGCTACGGCTACTGCCAGCAGCTGTGTGCCAATGTGCCCGGTTCCTACTCCTGTACGTGCAACCCAGGCTTTACTCTTAATGATGACGGAAGATCATGCCAAGGTACTGTGTGCATGGTGAACCATGACTGAAATGTCCAGCCCCAACCCAGCCACACCATTAAAACTGGAGTAGTTCATGGTATACAGGTATCCTTCCCAACACTGCTCTTGAAAATGTTCATAGGTTTGTCAGCCTGAGATATTTCAGTAATTTTACAGTACCTCAGTAGGATATGAATGCAACATGACTGACGTATCTGGTGAAATATGCACAAAGGCCCAAGCCCCCTAAAATGTATTTATTCCATTTTCTGAAATACCAAGAGTCTAGGCTCTGAACTTGCTTTTAAAATCTGAGGATGTGTCACCCACCTTGAGACAGGAGAACTCTGTCAGATCAGTAAATTAGATCTGAGTCTCCCAAGTTCCCGGCTCCAGTTCCAAGTTCCAGGTCCTGAGCAATAGACCACCTTTGCCATGATATGCTACCTCAAGCCAAGTCAACAAAACCACTTCATAGAGCCTCTACCTAGCTAAGCAGGGAGCATCCTCCTGCATGCGGCAGGAAATGTCCTGTGCTACTGATGTGCAGAAGATGCTAATGTCCTTAAAGGAAGAAAAAAATAAATCGGTTTTGTCTTAGCTCTAGGTTTTCATGAGGGCCGTTCCTCATTGCGTTATCTTCCCACTGCATTTTTTCTCAGACCTGTTACGAGAAAATCAGTTCAATGATTTTAAAATTGCAGGATAAAGACAGAAGCATTTGTAATGCATATTTCACACCCAACTTCCGTGTTGTTTTTTTGATTGAAGACATTCCCGAAATGCTTCATTTCCACGCATGTTGTGTTCCCAACATGCTTTTTCTAGGCATCGGCCTGAATCTTAATAAACAATACTGACTTGGTTATATTTTTCACAACAAATCATTCTGACTGTACAGCTAATCTCTTTGAAATGCTTTACAATAATGAATTGAAAATAGAGTTTGGGGAGAAGTCACTGATACATTGGGCATTGGTTTCCCGTAGATGTGAACGAATGTACAAATGAAAACCCTTGCACTCAGACCTGCGTCAATACCTACGGCTCTTTTCTCTGCCGCTGTGAACCTGGCTACGAACTGGAAGCTGATGGAGTTAATTGCAGTGGTAACTGTCTTTAGTTATTTTTTAATTTGGTTTCTTTAACTATATTTTGTTTTTCCAATGTATTGTTTTGCACAAGCTTTTTGAAAATATTTTTGCCTTGGTCCATAGATAGCAGCAGGATAGCTCCAGCTCATATGATCTTCTTTCCAGTTAAAGCACGCAGCAAATATCCAGAAAAGCACGATGGAGGAGGGCTGCAAATAGTTTTACAGAAATAAACTAAATATAAAAAGCTCCAAGATAACAGCAAAGCACAAGAAAACATTTTGTAATGCTGAACAGGAAGCCGTACTAGAGCAAGAAAAGCAGAGATAGGCCTAGAACATTCTTCCGTGATTAAAGAAATACTTCCTATAAAGTGATTTTCTGTTTGTCTGTTGAATGCATGTATTCATTTTGCCTTTACAGCTGCACGCTTTGCCTGAAACCTTCCCTGGTTTCCCCTGTATGGTTCTGGCCACACTTCAGAAACAGTGTATGGTTTCTTGGTACAGCTATTGCTAATCTGTTCAGCACATAGCAGAAGAAACTATGCTTATGTCACTGTACTTTTTCCTCTCTTGTTTTTGTTTTTATTTTATTGCTTTATTTTAATTGAAGGCAAAACTTATTTCTGTGCTTAATGTTCTCACAGCCTGATAAAATTAGAGAACTCAGCCAATATTTCTTGGAAGGAAAATTTCACTGGAAAATACTTGTTTTTTAATTTACAGTAAACAGATGTAACATGCTGTTTCTGAGGGAGAAGACATGTGATACGTAGTACGGGTATAGATTAGTGTTTCCAAAGCTCTTTTTTCCCTGCAAACCTCCTTATTATATGGGAAAAAAACAAAGACTTAAATCTCTAAAGGGTCTTAAGCACTTAACATTTAGAGCTGCAACATCCAACTTAAGTTTTCTGCTTTCTAATGGAGTTTCTCCTGCTAGGTTAGACTCCTGCACCTTTATATGTGCTCCTGAGCTAGTTGGAGGCCTGAACCATTTAAGTTCAATGCAATGCTACATAAACATTGCCAGATGGTGACAGAAGAGGTGGTACTTAAGCCTCATTTGTGTCTGAGAGTTAAGCCAGCAAAAGGGACTTCCCACCACCCAGATTTAGAGCAAAAAACCCTTTCTTGACAATTCTGCACAAGACAATGCGTGTCAGAGCGGGTCAGATTTCTCTGGATGAACTTTTTTGCCTTCACAAGCAATCACTAGACATTGCTAAGGCTCGCAAAGCGAATGTCTCTTAGGAGGACAGTCCTGTGAGACACCCGGGATCTAGATGTACTTCCACAGCCGCCTAGTGGCCAGTTCACCTTGAAGATGAGTGGCACCCCTGCTCTAATTAAAGGAGAGAGGCAGAGATTTCAGCCTGGCTTTCCCAAGATCAGCATTATTTTCTAATCACAGAGGTCTTGCACATACATTAGATGTGCTGTGAAATGCCTACCATCTTGTCCTCTGCAAGGAGTCAGCAGAATGCCAGAAGCGTTTAGGAACAGCAAAGATGTGTCTGTCCTGTGTGGGCTCAGTGGCAGAAATGTAGGACCCGTGGAGCTTTAAGTCCCTGCAGCACTTGACTGCAGCTGAGCACAGGTCATACGAATCTGATGTGCTGGAGATCTGGCTAGGAGAGCTCAAGGGAGTGGGTGATAACTGAGTCCCTTTGTGGAGTCAGCCCTCAGTCCATGTTTTGTCAGGAAGGTGTTTCTTTCAGTGAACTTGCTGAGGCAAGTCACATAGTAATAGGACTATGTAGGTGTAGAGGTCCTTTCATCTCCCTTTTGATAGCGTAGCTGCAGCCATAAAGGCACTTTAACATATTTGGACTTCAAATACTTTCCAATCCATCTGCACAAAACACCAAAAGTGGATAAATGGATGGAGCCCAATTTAGGAGAAAGGGAAATTCAGTCTGAGGAGTAAAAGTGATTTACCTGGGACAGTCAGTGTGTCAGACCTGGGAATGAGAACATGGGAGCTCCTGGCTGGGGCTCTGGCCTTTGTTTCTTTCTTCCTCTGAACAGGAAAATAAGGAAATGATTAACTGCAGCCTCCCTCAGTCTAGCGCCTTTGCATGTGTTTTCCCCTCAGTCAGCCATGCCTCTGTGTGCAGCTCTGAAGTGCATCTTTCTCACTTGAGCACAGTTCCTCAGAATATAGTGACTGGTCAGTTCATGAATGCAAGGAGAAAAGAGCACAATTTCTGCTTTCAGTCAGAGATTTGACAGACTGCTTAGCTTCCTGGGTATCTGGGAGATGGCTGGGCCTTCTAGCAGGTCTGACCCAAGCTGCAATGAGCTCTGTAGTCTTGCTGGAATGCCTTGGAAGTAACTGGCTAAAGGCTAAGAAACGTATAAAACAGCCAGGACTGGCTGCAAGAGTTCTGCTGGGACCCATGTGGCCCTGGGAAAGGGAAGTTTGCTCTCCAGAAAAAAAGAGGAAAAAAGAAAACCACTGCCAAGTCTCTCCCTTCAAATTACAGTTGCAGCTTTGTTATTGGAGTAGTTCTGTCTCTGACGCAAAACAGAACTGAAAACATGGCCAACTGGTGACAGGTATTTGAAAATGAAAATAAATAAATAAAAGCCAAGCATTGTGTTCAGCATCAGCTTTGGTTTCCCTAGGAGAAAAATGTTGAACCAAGAACTTGTTGTATAGCATTTTGCCAGGTTGCTGCAGAACTCTAGGGAGCTGGAGGGTGCCAACCTCCAGCTATGGTGATGGGCATGTAGTCTGGATGGCTACCTGCCTATGGGACTACTCTTTTGACTGAAAATACAAAGACACTAAACTTTTTTTACCACTACAGACATGGACGAATGCAGCTTCTCAGAGTTCCTCTGCCAGCACGAATGTGTGAATGCACCTGGTTCTTACTACTGTGTCTGTCCTTCAGGCTATAACTTGCTTGACGATAGCAGAAGCTGCCAAGGTAAGAACATTCTTGTGCTGATTAAAACCCGAGGGGACCAGAAAATAGATCCTGTGTCTGGAAAGAGATTTTCAGGAATTGAGATGCTTGGTCTTGGCATTGCACAGTGAAAAACTCGTAGGGGCCAATTATGTAATTCTGGTAAGAATGTCATCACATGAATAGTCCCACTGAGGTCAACTGGTGTGTTGGTGTAAGTAAGACTTTACTGACTAGGAAACAGCTACACAGGAAAGGCCTCAGATGCTCTCCTCTCTGCTGCTCGTCTGTCTTTAGTTTTCCCATTCTCTCAGGTCAGAGAGCTTGAGCGGCCAATTTCTTTTCTGTTTTTACAGCACTTTGTGTATGCGAGCTCTCCAATAAGCAGAAATGAATGGAGTAAAGACTGATCTTAAAAGAGGGGCCAGTTATGAAAAGGCTACTTCTCGTGGTGCAAAATTGTTATGAATTTTGGGGCAACTCCCTAAGATGGAAACTGATTTGAAAGAGTGTTGTCTTGCATGTATTTCCCTGATTTAGCCTTTCTCTTGTTTCTTGTGTTTTAGATATCAATGAATGTGAAACCAGAAACTTCACCTGCACTCCGCAGCAAACGTGTTTCAATATCCCAGGAGAATATAAATGTTTAGACCCAGTAAGATGCGAGGATCCTTATATACAGATTAATGAGAAGTGAGTAACCTACTCATAGCCACAAAAGCAAATTCTGTGTGAAGTGTATCTAGAGTGAACAAAATAAGCTGCATTTTTACAACGCAGCCACGAAGCGTGTCTAGAGAGCTATACGTACATGCTGTTGCTGCATTTACCATTGGTAAGCTTTACAAAAATAATAAATTGCAATTCCTTACTAGGTCAACAGATGGGATATGATATGATATAATATGATATGATATGATTATATGATACTCAGATGTGTGGGAAGTTAGACTGGAAAAACACTTATCAGTGAGCAGAGAAAACAGCAAGGTTTGTAATGTGATAAAAGACATTTACTTACATTGCTAACTAACTTTATATATGCTAAAATGCACCCTGTTTATTAGTATGAGTATTTCCTGTAAATATTAACTAGCTTATGTTTGGGAAGTACATTAAAGCATTAGATGATAGTTATAGCAGGTTGCAAGTAATTTCCAACTGCTTTAAGGTTAGAAGTGCTGAGAAGTCCACACAACAGATTTACCTCGTCCAGAAATTATGTATGTCTGGATGGGGCTGTTAGCGCGAATACCATCTAAATTCAGAATTATTTGAGCAAGCAAGCAAAAAAAATCCCACAAATTGACTATTGCTTTTACATTTTTGTAAGTATTTGCCTGGGGCTCAAATATTTGAGCTCCAGACAGATGTTTGTATATTGCAGCTACAGTATTTCATCCATGGGGTTTGCACGAAATCAAATTACTTGGGATTCCTTGGTAGCCTAATGTATTTTATAGAAAGGCAACAGATGAAGAAATCAGTTTCTCTCCATTTTAAGTCATTCATGTCTTTACATTGCTTTCTGAACTAGGACAGCTGAGGAGGGGATGCGTTCTGTTCTTTCTTTTTTGGATTTACCTCTCTTCAGAGGTGATAGAGCCTTAAACTGGAATTTGAAATATTTGAAGCTTCTCTATCGAAATTCCCAAAGCCCAACTATAGAAACCTCACAGATCAGCTTGCACCAGAACTCTTGATCTCTGAGCTTTGTGTTTGGTGGCTTTGGCTCATGTCTAGATGTGACTGCATTTAATTTGTGGCATATGTCTAGAAGTGGTCAGTATAAAAGCCAACCAAATTCCTTGCATCTCTGTTTTCTGTGACAGGAATTGGGTGTTTGTAATGCCAGGAGTCTTTTTATGGGAGACATGCCAGATAAACTGTCTGACATTGGTGTCAGTAGTGGAGTTTATAGAAAAAATGGGCAAAAAGACCCAACTCTTTTCCAGTAAATTCCACATCATGGCTTTTATGAAGGGACATCCTGCTGCTGATTTCTTCAGAAAGCTCTAATAAAGCATGTGGCTAGGGCACATGGGCTGATGCAGTCTGTCTGGGTTACCAAAGGCTTCTGAACAGAACCTCACATAAGATTATTAGAACCTCACGGAAGGTTATTATGGAAATTAAGCAGCTGTAAGTAAGAAATCCCTGGCATAGAAGAATAAGAAGTTGAAAGATAAAATAGTATAATAAATATAGTATAGTATAAATATAGTATTTGTCAACTTTCATGGCGAAATTCTGCGCAGATTTGAGCTGGACCTACTTCGTCCAATACATTTGTAAGCAACCTGGGAAAAAGAATAAAACGTAAGATGGGCAAAGTCTGTAACAGTATCTGAGGACAGAAAAGAGTAAACAGACAAGAATTGCAAAAAGGAGCCTCAATGACTGTGCAATAAAAATGGCAGAAATTCAGTGTAGATGAATGTAAAGTAAAATTACAGTCCCAGGTTCACCTGTCTTTGTTATAGGTAGTGCCATGATCGGCAGTACTCGCTAGAGGTCAGAAAAGCAATCTGAATTTGAGGTGTTAATAGGTGTTAATAGAGAATATCCTTAAAGCACATGCCAGTGCATACCTGTATCTTCAAGACTGTGCAGTTCCTTCCCCTCCTCTCAAAAGAAATATAGACAAAGGTTCATAAAGAGCAGTGAGGATGATCAAAAGTATGGAATGGCTTTTTTGTGAGAAACAACTAAGTTACGACTCGTCAGCTATGAACGAGGTCAAATATGAAACCCTGAGTTGCATGAGGAGGAGGATGAGCAGGGATTGACTGGCTGCTCTCCTGTAGTAGAGGAGCTGGGGAGCATCAGACAAGGTCAGCAAGGGACAGTGCAGAGTGAGGGAGAGGCCACAGGGGGCTGTGGATGCCAAGCATTCATATGAGTGTAAGGGGAAGCTGGACAAGCTGATGGATAAGAAATGCATTAAGGGCTGATGAATATGCAGAAGACACCTTTATTTCAGGAACTTCCTCAGTCACAAACAATTGGAGACCGTTGGTGGAAGTGTCATACGCTTGGCTTGCGATCCTTCTCTTCCTTAGGGCTCTGTGTCTGATGCTAAAGCTTTGGTTTAATCCAGGATGTCTCACTGTACGTTTTCAGGTAATATATAAAAGATTTTTAAATAAAGAATACAACATTTATGTAGCACCATCAGTGAAATGATCCAACAATTATCATTATTTTGGGGACAGTTCAGTTTAAATTACTATGTGAACAAGCACTTAGTGGGTATTGTACACCTGCAGAGCTGCTTTAAAGAGAGTACAGATTTTCTGAGTGATCTAAGGAGACAAAGGATGCCAAGATATTGTTGCTTAGAAGACGAGAAAAAGAAGTCAGGGATATAGGTAGGCCAGAACAGCAGTGCAGAGAATACTAAAAGTGAGAAATTTTATTACAGGTTTAATTTATTCTTTTAGCTGGTTGCCAGCATTATTTGCCTGTTTATTTATGCAGCTCTATTTGTATATAAAGAATCAAATATTACAGTATTACAGCAGTTTGCAACCCCTGATGACAATCTGTCTCTGATAATTAGCCGCTGCATGTGTCCAGCTGAAAACGCCGGCTGCAGAGATCAGCCATTCACCATCTTGTACAGAGTGATGGATATGGTGTCCGGGCGGTCTGTGCCTTCTGACATTTTTCAGATGCAAGCAACAACTCGCTACCCTGGAGCCTATTACATCTTTCAAATCAAATCAGGAAATGAGGGCAGGGAATTCTACATGCGGGTAAGTCTGGCACTCACGAGAGAAAACATGGACTCTCTTGTCCTTAGCTCAATACCCTTCTGATAGCAGCACTCACTTTTTAATGAATATCATTTAAACCTTCAGGATGAGGCATTTGTACATGTAGACCTGCAGAGCCGTATGGTGATCTGCAGGGGCTGCTGGCTCCTTCAGGAAGGTAACCTACCCAAAGCAAACACACTTGTTTTATGAGACGTTAGGTTCAGGAAAGTCCAGGGCTCTACCCATGTCTGAGAATATCTCAGGTCTTCCACGCTCAAGAGAAAGGATTGTGCCAAACCTTTTTTTATTTGATGACAATTGGTAATTGTCACTGAAAGAGTCAATGTTTATTCATTTGTTGTATTAAACTCTGAACTGGAAAAGAAAAAAACCTAAAGACAAAACAAAAGTAGCCCCAAAACCCTCCACTTTATCCCAAGATCTGACTTTTGGGATTCTTTACTTTCATTTGTTATGTGTTTTTTTCACCAAGAAAGCAAATTTTAAGTAGACAATGTTAGAGAAAACACAACTACTGTTTTTTTTCAATCTGAATTTTCCTCAGAAGACATCTCTCTTCCCCAGTCATCTTTACAGCACCTCTGACATGCAGGGGTGATGGGAAGTGTCTGCACATAATGAGGGACAGCCACCAGGGATGATGGCATTCAGAAGGGTGATTTGTAACCCTAGGCAAAACCTGGCTTTGATACTCACATTAAGTGATGTTCCATGGCTATGGATGGTTCCCATACCTCACAGAAACAGCAGTATGATATATTCCAGTACACATTTCTCACTGGAGCCTCAGATTCTCCCTGTAAAAAAAGGAAAATGTTTTAAAATCCTGAAATGACAGGTGATCCAGAAACTATTACTTACCTCTCACAGGAGCTTTCCTGTTGTCATGTCATTACTGACCCCACTGACCTTCTCCCCTCCTGGAGGTCAGTCCATCAGATGCTGAAGCTCCAGTGGCCAGTGTCATCACTCATGTCTGCTGGTTTTCTCATGTTCATTTATCACACACTCATCTGTTTTGTCACTTAAAGCACTGGGCTCGCCCCAGCTGCTATCAGCAGCAGCACAGTTCCCCTGGCAGGCTGGGAGCTGGTGCCTGCCTGCTGCCTTCTCAGAGCTGTGTCAGGCTTCTCTAATCACGCTCAGTTTGGTGGTAAACTGGATCCCTCTCTGTGTACATAAGTTTCTGCTGGAAAACAAATTGCACTTGTTTTTAACATCTGAAGCTCTGATTTTTAAATGCTCATAATCCACTGTTCTGGCCAGATATTTCAAAATTCTGCTTGCACCTACTAAAAGACTGATTTTCTGAAGTGCCTTCAGGCACTTAAAGCTCTCTTCAGAGGGTAAGGTTTTGTGACATTAACATATACAATTATGCAACAGATCTTGATCGTGGTCACGTAGGAACATCTGTTTTCCAAGCTCTGTTACCGTAACGTTTGTGGTGTTAGCTGCATCGAAGTAACAGTGTTCTTTACGTGAAGCAAAACCATATCTCACAAAAAAAAAAAAATGCCATTACTTGTTTTCACCCTAATTCCATGTTTTCATCTTTTTCCGTTTGGACATTTCGATGTTAAATAGCTCCTTTCACGTGCAGAACTCCCAAAGGCTTTACAAATTGTAGAAGGTGATAGTTCATACAAAACACTGAAATGGAGCCAAATGCTGAAATGAAACTACCTCTCCTGTGAATTGCAGTCGTTTCAAATAATACAACAGAAACCAGTTATTGAAACCCATAACGAGACAACAGTTTTCAAAAGCCGTGTCTGAAACTCTCACCCGCTTTCTCTTGTTTTGTGCACAGCAAACAGGACCCATCAGTGCTACTCTAGTGATGACCCGCCCCGTGAAGGGGCCCCGTACTATTCAATTGGACTTGGAAATGATCACTGTTAACACCGTCATCAATTTCAGAGGAAGCTCTGTCATCCGGCTGAGGATATATGTATCACAGTACTCCTTCTAAACCTTGAGTTTGTGCCCTGGAAACATGAAAACAGAAGAGACGGTTCCTCCTCTGCAGAACTCTCTCCTCAGAAGCCAGTACGTATAGCAGCTCCAAACCAAATCAGTATTTCCACATACCCGGTGACCTGTCTGAGGAGGGAGACCTCTTCATGCACAGTTCCTGCCTACATCTGAGGATATATTGTCAGCAGATCCCATACGATTCTATATGTGGTCATATATTTTAAGGACTCTTCTTTCCATTGTAAACACTTCTAGGGCATGAGTCTATGTTTTAAAGACTGTGAACCTTTGTAGCTCCAAGGCTGCTTAGCAAAAAGCGACAAAGAAACTGAGGAAAAAGCTGGCTTTTGCAATCTTGCCTTTTTTTTTCTTCATTATAAATAGAAAGCAGACAAGCAGAAACAGAAACAAAACACCACCTATTGAAACAAGGGATCTCAGAAGTGCTAACTTATATTCCAAATTATCTCTGGAATTATCAGTGAGGCACTTTGTCTCAATTCACCCTGCATTTGTCTTAGTTTCACCTGTTTTTCCTTTGACGCTATTTTATAGTTAAAATTCATTGTAAATTCATTCCAAAATACATGTCGTACTATGTAATCCTCTACTTTCTAATGAAGTGTCACACGTTTGGGTTCCTTCCTGCATTAAATCTTTCTATATAACAGAGTTCATAGAAATCCAGGACTGGATGGTATGCTTTACAATATTTAGGATGTTATGCTTATTTACACCCAGGCCTCCACTGCCAGAATAGTGTCCAGGAACTTTAAAGCAGATAAGAATCTTTATTTTTCCCTGTTTTCCTGAGTGTAATAGTTCCAAAAAGTTTCTGATGCTTACAGGGTAGTGATACTAACTCCCTAGCTAAGGCTGCAACTAATCTTCTGTTCAAAGACCGCTCAGCTCAGACCCCTCCAAATTCCTTCAGAAAAAAATTAACTGTTTGGTTCTCGTGTAGTCTCTCCCTTACATTCCCAATATTGAGGAAAATAACCTGAAAAGGACTTGGACCAGTCTTATCGTTCATGCCTCTGCCATGAAGCAGACCCCACTACACACCAGTACCCAGACATCAAAACGATGGGATCCCACTGTTTCCATAGGCAACGTCTTCTCAGGTATAACTGCTGTAACCAATAGAAAGTTTCTCGTAAAGTCTAATCTGAATCTCTGCTGTTGTAATTTAAATCCACTGCTTCTTAGCCTGCTTCCAGCAGAAATAGAGAACAGTTTATCTTCCCCTATGCAGCATTCTTTAACGTGTCTAAAGACTGTTGTCATGTCTCCCCTCAGACTGTTCCTCTCTAGTCTAAACAAACCCAATTCTTTTGGTCTTTCCTCATACATCACATTTTCTGGACCTTTGATCATTCTTGTTGCTCTCATCTGGATTCTCTCCAGTTAGGTCACATCTTTCTTGAAGTGCAGTGCCCAAAACTGTGAAAAGTATTCCAGCTGAGGCCTCACAGTGCTAAGCTAAATCTATATATATGTTTAGGAGTTTGAAAAAAAGTAAAATTAATTGTATAGTTTGCAGGTATAATGCGTACCTTCCTGAAGCCACTGGCAGTTTGGTCTTTTATTTGAGTAGGGATGAGGGCTCACATGCCTTGCTCTTAAAATTTCTCTGAAGCAAGCTCTTTTGCCTCTTCCCCCTGCTTTTGTCTTATTGGCTTATTCACTCTCCAGCATCACTAGGGCAGGAAGGATAACCTTTGCTTTGTCTTTTAGAGGACTGGGAGTGCTTCATGATACTTGGGAAAAGGTTTTATGAAGATTATAATGTGAGCAGGCTGGAGCACAGTAGAAGCATTATGTGAGGTCCTCAGTAAAGTGGAGTATTAAATGGGAGAATACAGACTCAGAAAGTTAGCATGACACAGACTGCATGGCACAATCAGAAAATTGACTCTCTTGTTCCTAATAAGCTTTGTGAGTTAGTCTGGAGATTTTTTCACTAGCTTTAGTAAAGACTACCCTTTTTACCTGTGCTCAGCTTGAAGGAAGTCCTGATGCAACGGCTCACAGCAATGAAACATTGAATTGAGGGTGCTTTAGTAGCTTCCATTTTTTAATGGTTTAAAGTTTTCTCCATGCTGCTACAAAGCCCTGGGTTCCTGTGGCTCAGAGCTCTGTACACAGGCTGTCCTTTATTGTGAAAACAAAAAGGCCGGAGCCTGACTCTAGGGTTTAGTGGGCCAAGCTGAGGGCAGGAAGCCAATGAGTTTTGCGAGTAGCCAACTTGGAGGAGATAAATGTAGAGGGAACGTGCAGAGAAATATCAGAAACAATAATGTGTTTCCTGAGTGTATCATAGCTCATTATATACTGTGATCTTGGAGGGGAAAATAGAGACGATCAGGACAGAGGAATGCTAGTTTTGGGGGCTAATAGTGCTTGTGTGTCCCAGATGATGGAAGTGAGACATGGGAAACAAGCAGGCTCTGCCCAGAGAGCAGTCAAGGAACAGGCAGGGTCTTGCATTAAAGACTTTAAGCTCTTAAAACAATGACAGTTTTCCCAGTGCTTAAAAGCCCCCTTTTCCTCCTTTTGTGCCCTTATGTTACAGCTTCTGCGTGCCCAGTTCAGGAGTCCTCTCTTTTTCTGCCATCACATCACCTCCTGGAGGGGAAGCATACCTTGTTAGACATCAGACGGTTTCTCACTTCTGGGCTGTTCTCCCGTGACCACCGTGTATCAACCTGATTTAACTCTGATTTAGAAACATCAAAAATCAGAGGAATTCCATAACAAAACATTTTGTTAAAAGAGTAAAGCTTGAATGCTTGGTTTTAGCAGGGTCCAGCAAATACTCATAAAACAATATTACACTTTCTGTATAAACATTCTGCGCCTTAAAAAAAAAAAGTGAAAAGTCTGGAAACAAAGGAATTCAGCCACTTCTCAACCGCCATAACATCTTTCATCACTCACTATCACTCCAGCCAACTTTAACTTTGCCAAAATATATGCCAATCTCAAAATAATAAATTACTAGCAGTTTATAACATCTAAACTCTCCATTTCCTAGTCAGGGATCTGTTTCCAATAGACCATCACAGGCTCATATATTACAGCAATTCTCACCAAATAAAAAAAAGGACTACGCATGTCAGGTTTTTACAGCACAAAGTTAAAAATGCGAACTTGCAACTGCTGTACACACTCGTGTTCTCCTTTGGGGACGGACTTCCCTAAAAGCAGAGGATGTTCTAACACAAAGGGTTTTGCCATATGGTTAATAGACAATGTTCTGGTTGACATCAGATGAGGGCACTGACCCTGGTCTGGGTTACGTGTGGCTTCCCTCCAGCTCTGCCCTGAGGTGCTCTTGGCCCAGCGTGGCAGAGCCACTCCCTGACCCTACTCGAGGCCAGGGGGGACAGCAGTTCTTTGCCTCTCCTGCCTGGCGGCTCTCTTTAAACAAAGGTCCTCAGGAGAAAGGCTGCCTCTCACTGTGTGCTTGTACAGCGCCTATTGTCACTGCAATAATTGGAATAAAAGTAAACATAAGCAGAAATGGCAGTAATCTTTGATGCAGATCACAGTAATTGGGAAGGAGAATCTGTTCTGTTCAATGAACCAAGTGATTCGTGCTAGCTGGGTTAGGTGCCAGAAGGAGGAGAATGGCAAGAGACGAATGGTCCAGTGCTGTAGAGCTGAATGGATCCTATCATTTGGTTTATGTTTAGGGGGTTTACTTTTTTTGACACGGACAACATGTTATTTCACCTGAGTTTGTTGGAGCCCATAGAATCACTATTCAGCTTGTGCTTCTCTGACGACAATAATTTTGTTGAGAATAACTAAGCTTTTTTGAGTACCTCAACTGATGTTGGTGAAGACACATAAGGGAGAGTTTGAGTACAAGTCAGGCACTTCTACACCAACAAGTGAATAATGATGCAGTAACCTTGGTGTAAGAATTGAGGAATGTAGCTGAGTAGCAAAGGGATCTTTAGAAAACAGTTCAGCAGTCAAAAATTCCTGAAATATTCAATCTCTCTCAATTCCTTCCTGTACCTTGAAAGTCACTCGTTCTCCCTTTTGAGTTTGCCCTGGATGAGTGATCTCATCATGGTTGTGCACTGCAAACACATGCTGAGTGAGCTCCACTTCTCCTCTGGCACTATGTAACATTTTTCACTTTGCTTTTTTGAAAATCACTTGTAAGCTATGCATCTTTTTCTATGCTCTGACTGACCTCAGTTGTTTTTGTCGTAGCCAAGGCAGATCTTATTTCGCTGCCAGTTTCCTCTGCACCCACCATCTGTATGACAATCTCTTTATGTCTCTCACTGGAAATGCAGGCTCTGCTGCTGACCCATCTGCTGGTTTTGTGCCCCCCTCCCTCTGCAGTGTTGGTAGTATTACAGCAAATTATCAGGTCTGAAAGGCTGGAGAGATTGCCCAGCCTGCTGGCAGAGCCTGCCTTTAGGAAGAGGATTTTAAAAAAAAAAAAAGTAAAAAAAACCCCCAAACAGAAACCTCCAGTTTTGAAAGTGATAGATGCTCTTTTAGGTCCTGACGAATCACCTTTTTTCCTGAAATTGCATCTATGTCATGATGATTTGATAGCCTAAAGGCTGTTTAGAAGCCTGATAACGACATGCTTATGTGATACATCCTTAGGCTCTTTACATCTTGGATGAGGTTTCCCCAGTTTACAAAGAGAATATTTGGCCCAGTCAGAGAGAGTGCAATGTAATCGCCACTGTACTCAAGTCAGTGATCGCCAGGCACCTTATATCAGGTCTGGATTTAGCCCAGTTTTATTTTAAGTCTTGAATCTCAGTGTTAGTGATATAAATATAAGCAGATATGTTTATTTTTACAGTAGAGCTGAAAGATTTTTTCCAGTAAAAAAACCCAGTAGTATAATTGCAGTATCTCTTTCTCTGTGGGCACTATATTTAGGTACTTTAAGATTTCCTTGAGATATCCTTTGACACCTCAGAATTTCCTCTGGTATTTCAAGCCAATCATTGATGTGTTTCTATGAATGATTCCTCACTCCTGTTCTTCAAAGGCCAACCCAGACATTTCACTCCACAAGCCACACCCAAGCCTTTGCAGAGTCACAGCTCATGCATCATTCATAGAAATTCTTCCTCTACATAAACCTGTAAGGGTTTATCTTGACTTCCTCGGGATGCTGCAGTGTTCAAAGCACCCCCATGCTCATGCATGTGCATGTGTCCTTCAAGACTGGGACCTTAGTCTGGAGATTGTTCATCAGCAACTTGCTGCAAATGTTCTGTATTCAACATGTGAAAGTTAGTTTTGACAAAATCCTCAAAACATATGGTGTTTCCTGGCTGCCTACACATGATGTAAACACAGTTCAAAAGTGCAGCACTCAACTTCTCCAGTATTTATAAGAAATCTCTGGTTTTAAGAAACATTTTGGTCAGTAAAGTAATTTTGTAGATTATGTGAAATGCAAACAAAGTGGTGAAAGGCTTGCCAAGATTACAGCCATTTGTTATTCAAATAGGTATATCCCCAAGAAAACCCGAATCTAGTTCATCATTTAAAAATATTCCTTTGAACTCTGACATCAAATGCCATTCAGGTAGGGGAGGGGCACAGAAAAACTAGCTGCTTCCAGAACACAGCAGCTGCTCTACAGAGATCCTGTGGCTCCTTACAGCGATCAGAAACACCTGTCAGCCCAAGAGTGCACCCCAGGTCAGTGAGGAAGGCACAAAACTCATAGAGACATGCCCTTAGCTGGAGGAAATACATCTTGGTGGACTTCTTAATGATGTCAAGTGGAGATTTACTTCATAATATGTATAAAATTTCTCAGTGACAGGACCAAGCTGTTGCCTACTACATGCACACTACCTGCGGCAAGCCCTGTGCCATTCCGCAGGCTTGCACGTACTTAGAATTAGCCAGTCTGATTTGGTGTGAGTTACAGCAGTGTAAGGGATGGCATTTGGCTCACACCAATGTAAACTCATTCCCATAGATGAAAAAAGAGAACTATTGAGGGATAAAATTACAATTAATCCAGAAAGTTGATAAAAAAGACCTTGCTTATTAGTTAGCCTTCAGTGCATTGGTTATGATGCCATTGCTATGGACAAAAATAATCAACCAGAAACCCAAAATATTAAAAACAAGAATATGTCCTTAGGAAGACAAGTGCGCATGTAGCCTACAAATATCTCTGGAATGAAGACATCCCATGCAACATCTGGAAAAGAATTCAGTCCTTGACGTGCAGCATCCCTGCCTCCCATTGGCAAGATTAAGCACAGTTGATCTTTGCCAGGCTACAGATGTGACGGCTGGCTGATGGCTGCGCCCAAGAAAAGGGAAGGACAAACCAAGATAATGTAAAAGTACTAAGGAATGCTCCCAGGGTGCAGGATCGCTGAGACAAGATCTCTCTTGCTGTACAAAGCATTTTAGCCTTGCCTAGGTCTCTGAAAGACAGAAAAGTCACTTCAGTAAAAATAGGGCTGCATTCATGTGTTTGTTTAAATGCAGTGTAGGTTTTCAAAAAAATAACACTGCCCTGGCCAACTCGTTACCTGGACACTGGAAGACTATAAATACAATTTAAGGTATGGCACATATAGCACCACCTTATACTAACAGTTTGTCCTGTAACCAGTACAGGTGCAGCGAGGACTCACTGCCCACCTCACCTGATGCTCCACAGAACTTCTGCTTCTGTTTAAACAGTCATTTTCATAGCACTTACTTGCAGGCTGTCCAGATTAATAAGTATGTTAGATTTTGTAACCTTTGTTCTTTTCAGAAGAGGAATACTGTAATTTAAAATGGATGGTTTCCATGTCCCTTGTCCTGCCCCTTTAACCTATAACCATTACTTCATTTGAGGCAGAGAATGAGCTTTTGAGTCTTGTACTGTTTTACAACTTGTGAACAATTTATGTTGAATTCACCAGTAGGGATAACTTTAGGGCTTTTTTTTTAAATAAAAAAATATATTGCTAACAAAATTTTTAATTGAATTATAGTTTATTTTTTTCATTGCCTGGTTTAGTAGTCATCATATGGGATCATTGCAAGCATTTATGCCAGAATCACGTAAGCCTTTTGCAAAGCAAGTTGAATGAGGTTCAGTAATACTGGTACATCTATTGGTCATAAATGCTAGTAACATATATAAGTAGCAAAGAAAACTGCAAAGCAAAATACAATGAATACTCAAGAGCCTAATTTTCTTTCACAGTTTTCATGCTGTAAACTCGTCCACACTTGGACGCACATGTGTGTATTTTACCTTCATTTCCTGCTGGGTTTATGCATGATAAGTCTCAAAGTGACATTTTCTGTAATACCACTTCATCTGTACCAGGAGCTGGGCATATCTGAGGCACTTCTTTCCCCTGCAACTCCACTGAAGCAGGTCATTGTTTCTGATGGTGGGGATGACTCCTTGCTTGGTTCCCCCAAACATCAGCCATGCTTTACTCAGCACAGATTTGTAGAGTGTATGGGAGGGTGTACAGGCTCCATGCTGCGGCCCTGGAGATGTTCCCGGAGAACTGCAGGAGATGAGCTCTTCTCCCAGCCTGACGCTGTGCCAGGTTGCCCTGGGTCTTGGAGGCACAACATGGACCAGTGAAGGCACAGTTTGTGCAGTGAACATGACCCCATGGGCAGAATTTGGCTTAGATCTGCAGAATAAGCTTGTCTCCTTAACAAGTAGTGTTCGTGTAAGATAATTTAGACTAAACTGGTTTCCTCATACATAAATCGTCAACTAGTAGCTGGTTCTCACTCCCACCTGCACTACATAGCTTGTGACTTTAGTACAAGAAAGGCTTTTCCACCCACTCCATACTCAATGACCCATGCCTAATAGGGTTTGGCTGTTCATTGGTTGGGCTTGTGTTTTGCAGGTGGAATGTTCCTATTTCAGCAAATCACAAGGGCAGCCAAGCCTGGCTGTGGTTGGCTTTGTGGGAAGTGAATGAACTTATGTCACACAGACGCTTTCTTGCATTCTCATCACTCAGATAACTCACTGCAGAAGTGAGGTAGGTAATACGCCATTCACTGGGCTTGTGGTGATTTACAAGTCACTCAGAAAGCTGATAAAGATCTTTATAGCAATTTTGAACTCAAAGGAACTGCTGCTGCTCATTTACAGTATCACAAGAACACGTCAGTTCCCTGCACCACACTGCAAACGCATTAATTCTGAATTACACACTCAGGAAAAATTACACGGAAACAGGCACACCTGCGAAGTGAAGAAGGAGAGGCCAAGTGCAGGAACGTTGGGCTACAAAATTTTGGAAGAAGCAAACAGCTCTCTTGAGCTGCTGAAAGAAAATGAGAAAGTAAGTCTGTGACCTGTGATGGAAGGTTTCTGGTTCTTCAGTCCCCTCTGAAGGGTGCCTTGGTAGAAGTGGCCTGACCGGTGAAGCTGCTGAACAGCTGGGCTTTCCACCCAACTTGGTAGAGAAGGGCACTTTAGGGAACAAAGTTGCTCAGATTTACCTGTTGGCATGCAGCTCAAGTAGCCTAACCTGAGATTTCCAGACCTGAATCATTGCATCCTTCTTTCTCTAGCTGCTTACAGTCTGCTTTTCGGGTTGTTCTTACTGTATAGGTTGTCATGTTGGTCTTAGAAAGGATTGTTCATAGGACTGAACGGTGTGACCCCCCTCCCCTTTTATTTCTCTTTTCACAATACAAGACTGATCTGCTCTGACAGCATCCTCCCAGCAAAGGGTCTCTCAGATCAGCAAGAGCTCTGTGGATAAGGCAATAGGATTTCCGGAGCTGACTCACAAGCACAGACAGGAGGAGGTTGTACTTTCTCTTTTGTCAGTGCTGTCCAGCCAGCTGGTAAAGGACACTGTGCTGCTGCAGAGACGTGGTTTGGCTGGGCTATAAAACTGATGTCCTGCAGGCATTTAACCTCCTGCTGCACTTCCTTAAGGGTGAGCTATGAATTGTATTTCCTTGAGAAGTCCCATGGGTTGTATTCTGTGTACCAGAACTCCTGCCTTCTCCTCTTCTCTCTGTTTTTGGTGGCACCAGTTACTCCTTGGGCCCGCAGGTGCTGCTGAATGCTGTTAAACTGTCCTCAGTGTCAGCCTGCACATAGCCACATCAGTGATGGAAAAAATGAGCACTGCATGTTTTTTCCAGGAAGCCCAGTGGCAGCTCCTTGTCTCATACAGCTGAACATTTTATCATACCAGTAACTTGTTAGGACAGCAGGCATGAACTCAGCTCTTCCACACCAATGCAAGGGTTCATAGTCTGTGTGACTGATCATAAGGACTGTCCCAAATGGCAGCTGATTGCTGTTAACAGCACTTCTGCATTTAATTTTTTCCCTTTCTAGCCTGTGTTATTTCTCCTTTCCTGGGCTCTTGGGTTCAGTCACCATAACATTACAGAATAATCAGTAAGACTCCCTAAAATCCAGTACTGAAATACAGCCTCCATCTGCCTGCTAATGAAAAGCCTTTATCAGTCATGGGATCACCACATCAGTTTAAGTGAGGGAGCAGACAAAGTACTGGCTGAGAAATATTTGGTTAGGTTTTCTGAGATCTTGAAGAACTAGTTCAATAAATCCTTTCTTGCTTGATTGAATGCACGTTCCATCTCCCATCCCATCTTTCATTATGTCACTTGGATACAAATGCACGTGGTTTTAATGTGAAGTTAATCCCTCAGCTGCAGTGAAATGATTAACTCTTCACCCTTGAATTCCTTGCTACCATATGATCTAGTTCTTCTGGAGCTAAGAGTTACAGCAATAGTGACAGCTGAAAATACTTGAGGCGAATGGATATTTGCTCACTGTGGAAGGTCAGCCTTAGTCATGCATAAACTTTTCGGCTTGGGGGGCACAGGTAAATAACACGGCAGAGCTACTGCGTCCTGCAAAAAAAATACTTGTACCTACAGTTATTACTGCTGACTTGGGATTCTTGAAAATAATCTGTCAAGAAAATACTGTTGAGAATAAATATCCTGTAGTTTGCAGCTGTTAAACTTTCTGTTAAAACACAGGTTGGTGACAGCTGCACCATTCAGCCCAGGTGTACTGAGGTGGTAACCCCGTTCAGTCTGTTCAGTAGCGTGGGCTCTGAAGGGCTGTATGTTCTCTCCTCTCTGGATATTTATCTGTATAACTAAACCTGAGTTAAATATGCATAATCCTCTGCTTTGGGGTAACAGTGCATGCTTATTCCTGTCTTAAAATCCCTAGTGATATTGTCAAGGGTTGTGACCACCACATGTTCACTTCTCAGTGATTCTGGGTGTGCTGCTGAGGAGCAACCAACACTGCTGGTGAGTCTGAAAAGTGAAGGCCGGGAGTGTGAACTGCACATTGGCTTTGCTTTATTTTGTGTACCTTAAGAGTGCTGTGTATTGCTGTGATTGCCTGGGAACTAAAAACCCTGCAGCTGGATTAAAGCATCAAAATTAGTGTAGAGTGGGGTGGTAACTGCTGTGTTGAGTTACAGTGTTTCTTAAATGGCTTTACATACCAAGCGAGACTGGCCTGTTTTTACCTTCTTGTCTTTCCTTGAGGGATGTGCCTGACGTTCTGGCTAGAAGGTCAGCATGTGCTCTTGTTTTGAACTGAGCAGTTTTAGATGGAAGAACAGCATTCCAGCTTCTGTGGGCGACCGGTCACTGGCCTTCTCCATGGAGGTTCTTCCCGGCTCCCTCATTCCCACGGGGCCAGCAGGCTTTCAAGTGCTGCGATTTCTGGGATGGCTTTTTGCCTCTCTGCCTTTAAGCATGGTAAATTAAACTTATTAATGAAATAGAAGAAGAAAACAGAAAAAAAAAAAGAAAGTGTTTTACAACAGGAAACAATAAATTATTTTTCTGTTTCACAAGTTGGGCTTGTTCTTGGCTCAGACCCTTTCAGGGAGGCCCTTTTGTGTGTTGCCCTTGCTCTGTGTGTGGGTGACACCTGGCCAGCCCCAGCATCCTGGGGAGAGGAACATCTGCTGCACCTCAGGCAGGCCTATGTCTCTTTTGAGAGAGAGGCCAGCTCTGACACCCTGAGCAGACCCCAGAGAGATGATAGTGTGAAAACACAGGTCAGGGCAGCAGCACCTGGCCCTGAGGTTCCCCAAAAGGGAGGGGAGGAAAAGGGAATGGGCAGGTGTTTGGACATCTGTCCCCGGGCAGGCTTCCTGCCCTGCCCTTTGCTTGGCTGGGCAGGTACCCAGGCCCAGAGGAGACTGGGAGGACCTGGAGAGCTGCCTCTCATCACCTCTTCCATGTTGAAAGAGGGATTTCTGGGCAGTGTCACAGGCAAGTGAGATGTTAACAGTGTTTGGGAAGACACCCCAGAGTCACCCCAGGAGGTGACACCTTTCCAGCCCCATGGAAGAGAACCTTCTGAAGAGGTGCCTGATGCCTGGGACCAGGCTGGGGGTCTGTAGGGGCAGCCTGGCTTCCCCCTCAGCCCTCGGACACGCCAGCTACCGAGGCTCCCTGCCAATTCCCACCTCCTCATAGAGCGGGAGCATAGCAAAAATACGGACGTGCATTTAAGCAAGTGCCTGCATTTGGACCTCTCTTCCCAGCCTGTTTCTAACGGCAGTGCTTAAACCTCACAGATTTTCACTGCTGAGACTCCTTGATGTGCTTTTGAACCAGATGAACTAAAATAGTTCCGTGAGATCTATTATGTCTCTGGCTTGTAAAATACAATAATTTCTTACTAGGTTACACTAATATTTCCTAATTCATTCTTAATATTATTCTTCAATAAAGCTCTGCACAAACAATCTATCCCACAGGAGGAACTTCTGCCAGATCCCAGATGTCAAACACATTTGCTTCAAATACAGCAGTTCGTGACCTTTTATGTTTGTAGTGTGACGCCATGGAAATTATTTATAATAAATAAGCACATTTAGAGTCAGGTGCTCCATGGGGCCTTTTTCAGTAATACAGCAGCCTTTCCTGAAACAGGTCTTTCCTGTTTTGGTTTTTTTTTTCCCCTAACAATGAAGGTTTGGGAACAATTTGAAACCCTGTTATTGAACTGAGTCCAATGACTGCATTGAAAGGTAGACAGGAACTCAAAGACATATCTCAGATTTAAAATCTTTCCTGAAATCAGCAACAGATAAGGTTCTTCCTTTCTCTTTTATCTTCTACCCTGAAAATGCAGTTTTCAAAGAGTAGACTGTATGGATCTAGGCAAACATTAAATATATTGTCCTAAAGCACCAAATCAAACCAAAAACTACTGGAATTGTTTCAATCCAAATGATAGATTTGATATGCCAAGTAGCATGTTTGTGGCATGCTCATTTTAAAGCTGGGGTAGCACTGTCTACCCACAATCTTGCAGGTACAGGACCTCTAGAAAATTTCTGAAGGTGTCAATAAGTGGGTAACAAAGGATGAGCCCTCCTTGGATTTATTATCACAATGTATTAATGATGTGCATGTGAACAAAGAAAATGTGCCTGATAGCACAAGGCAAGACACAACAAGCCAGCAAATCTCTTTTCAAATTCACAGTACATCAAATTTAACTGAGATAAAGACAGGGTCTAATTTTGACAATGAAGCATCTCCATGCAATTGCTGCTCTAGGCATCCTAGCAACATTTTCAAAAGATGCTGGACATGTGCAATAAAGCTGTTCCTCTGCAGCGCTGTGGGAGGAAGCAACTGGCTGCACTCTCAGATGGTGGACAGAATTACAACGGGTTATGTCAGGAAAGCATGATGTTAAACGTGCATTTGAAAAAAAAGGAGAAAACAAATGCTAATAGCCACACACTGAATTATAGCAGCTTTCTATAATGAAGTGTGTGGACCCCACCCAGCATCTGTGGCAGAGGAGGGAAGGTGTCTGTAAACCCAAAGGTTATGATGGGAATGGAAAAAGCCAGGCTCCGGCTGAGAGTAGGACAGGGAGGATAAGGAAACAGTTTCATGTTTCTCCCAGCAAAATCTCAGGGGATAAAGATTACTGCTGCAAAAACTTTAATGGTAGTAAAACCCTCTGGCTGCAGAAGTTGTTTATAAGGATAGTGTATTAACTGCTTAGAGACTTCAGCTGAAAAGGAGTCTGCCATTTCACTGAAATCTAAGTTGCAAAATCCTTTTTTTCTCTCTCAAAAAGCATCTGCTTCAGAAAACTTCATTTAGTGGCTACACATGGAGTTTGCTGTGAGATTTTCTATGCTGTGTGCTGGATGTGTCCTGATAACGCCCTGCTTTAGGTCCCAACAGCTGAGCTCATCACTTGGCTATTGCACTGTACACTGGATTTTTACACTGATCATAAGCGCATCACCTCATGTTAGTTTCTGAAACTAAAATATTTCACCAGCAGTAGTGCTAGATGCTTACTTACTCAGAATGATTCTCAGCAGCTCTGTGGAAGCTATTTGCAATCGCTTAATTGTATCTCATCTTTTGAAAACTAGGCAAGAACTACTAAGCAATGACATTTTCCACCTTGAAAGACTTCAGTGTGCTCTTGCAAACATGATTCAGCCCCTGAAACACTTGATTTTTAACATGGAAGTCAGCACGACGTGCACAAATGGTGGGATCAGGTTTCTGATGCAAAGGATCATGAGGGAAAATTCAGCCTTGATTTATGAGAAACTGCAGCCTCCATCAGCATTCCTGCTTAAAACCTTATTCACTGGAGTATGAGCAAAAAAAGTGAAGAAAAAGGGTCTTAGTCTGTTTGAAAGCTTTTCCAGATATAAAGATTTACTCAAGAACATTTGTGTCAGTATTTACACATGGGTTTTTTATTGTTTCAAGTCTACTTCCTAAAAGTTTGAGGCCTGAAGAGTGCTTCTGCTTGTAGCTACTTTCTACAGTCTTCTCTTCTGGCTACTCTTTCACCGAGAAAAACACTGGGAAGTCGTAATCCAATAGCATAAACAGTCTCAGCAACAAGTGAAAAAGTGTGCTGTGCAGAGGTTCACAACATGTGAGATGGGTCTCGCTGGGGGATGTGGGAGGTGAAGCATAGCCCAGACCCATAAATTCTCCTCTGTTGGCTCTGCACGGGTCTGCTCAAGTGCCTCAGCCCTGCATTTCTGGAGCTGAGAGTGCCGTGGTTTGGCTCAGCCAGCCAAAAGCAGCCCAGTTTATTAACTTGGTCTTAGTATTGGGACAGCCTGGGTGGAGGGAGCACGAGGCGGCAAGAGCAGCTGCAGAGCGCCAAGAACTAGTGAGGACAAGTGGCTGCAGTGTCAGTGTGGGGTGGACACAGAGTAGAGAGGGACTGAGAGCAGGCACCAGTGAGGCATGGGCACATCGCTAGATTTATCAAGGGAGGTTCAGTTGCAGAAAGATTAGGAAGTGCCAGAGCAGAGCATGATCTACACATCTATGCTGCCAGGAGGCTGGCAGGGAAGGAAGATTGTATTTGCAGCTGAGAGAGAGGTCGAGGGAGCAAAGGAGAAAGGTAAATTGATTTCGCTGCTGATCTTCAGACTACATTTGTTAGTTTCAAAGATCTTCTAAGGCACAGGGGAGGTTCTTTTCCCATTCCAACTCAAAAAAATCACAGCAATGTTATCCCTCTCCATACAAAATCCATTCAGCCATATCCCTTACCATGCACAGCTGAATTTTGTATTTATTGAAACAAACTTCCCAATTTTCAAGCAGCCGAAAGCAGAATGGAATGTCCCAAACTGTCAAAAGAGCCTCAGGGATGTGAGAACAGGCCCCCTCAAATTACAGATGCCAGTCCCTTGCTTTGAGAATGGTAGCCTTGCAAACTGCTTTTTCTTTGCCTTTAACTGCCTTGCCATTTTTACGTCCCTTCCTTCATCGAAGCAGCAACTTGCCGTCCCAACGGCTGGCTGCTATAGCATTGCTGATTCCAGCAGCTGAAAAGCCGCTCAGGCAGGACTGGAAGTCGCTGAAGAGCCTGGGAAAGCCTCGAGCACGAAAAGGCTGACGTAACCTGATAGCAGCAAGCTGCACACAGGGACCTTATCAGTAGTTAAACAACACACTTCTATGAACAATCAAAATAAAGCTGTTCACTCACGTACATTAATTTAGTGAGATGCCTTGAAATTTCAGCTTAACACGCCCCTCTGGAGGACTCCGATAATTTTTGAAGCGTATCACGTTACTGGTATTTCTTTAAAATCGTAATCACACGCAATCGTGCGAGCTCCATTAACAGGAATCAGAGCCACTCCACTGTGTTCTACCCAGTACTGTGGGACAGGCTCTGTGCGGAAATGAACAGAGATGCTTTGTTAGCTCAAATATTCCGAGTCTGTGCTTCTGGCAAAGGGTCTCTCCTTAGAGCGGCTCTAGAGCTCGAAGTAGCTGTGTTACACTGCATGACGACAGACATGAAATTCTTAGTTAGCAGCAGTTCTGTGGTCCTATTAAATTTAAAATAAAAAGTACCATCACAGAAAAAGTACAGTCTTGGTGAATAGGGAATCCCCCAAAGGCCACGATTCCAGAGGTATTAGGATGACTGTGTGAAACTTCACTGAGTGGAAATGTTAATGCTCTTAGAGTGTAAACAGCATTCTTGAGGAAATACTCCCTTTCTCCTACAAATACAACCCCCCTCCCTGCTCATACTTGTCTCCTGGCATATTTTAGCACTTCTACTCCTGTATCGGACACTGGAATGGAGGAGAGGAGACCACCTTGAGTCTCACAAAACTTTTGCTTCCTGCAAGGAAACTTCTGAACCAGAATTTCCTGCT
>NW_009733615.1:112281-112623 GCF_000703405.1 Apaloderma vittatum
TCCCAAACCAATCCATCGTGTGTGACCCGTGAACTGTCCTGCTGGCTACGTGCTCTGGGACAGGGGCTTTCTCTCACACACCTGTGTCAAGCCTAACTTGATAGGGATCCATACTCCAGCTGGGCATGCCACTTGCTGAGAACATAATAAAAAAATAATTAAAAAAAAAAATTAATCACTTTTCCTCTCTAAAATACCGGCCTGGGCTCGCTTCTAGCAACGTGAGGGGCAGCTTTGGCAGCTTTTGCCTTTGCCGGTGTAACGGTGCAGCGAGTGAGCAGGAAGAGGTCCTGGCAGCTCTGGGGATAAACCTGCCCTTGCGAGGAGCTCTGGCGAGCCGGG
>NW_009733616.1:0-13553 GCF_000703405.1 Apaloderma vittatum
GTAATAGACAGGACAGGTAACCAACGAGAGTCGCCCTAACCTCCGACACCATGCACGGGCGAGAAGAGAAGCGGGCAACAAACGTGAATACAAATGCAGGATCGCCACAGCACTGCAGAACAGCTTCTCTAAAGCTTTTCCGTGAAGATTTGCAAGCCTGGTTTGGCATTGGCCAAGTGCAGAGCCCTATTCCTCACCAACACCCAGCACCCACACCGGTGCTGTCTGAAACGGGCGTCTGCTGTCTCTGGCTGGACACAGCACCTCGCCTCCACAACCAGCAGCACTTGGAAATTTAAGAATGAAGGAAGAAGGGAAAGACCTTAAAACTGTTTCCTCTAATATCTTTTTTTTTTTTTTTTTCTGCTAGATAGGGAACGTTTTCCTCCTTCTAGTTGCTCTTTGAAATTGATTGAAGGAGCTAGGTAGTTGTCTTGCCTCTGTACTGTCTTTCGAAAAGCAGCCTGTCTCCATGGGACAAGCCACAGTATTTTCTTTTCCAGACTTATGGCTTGGATGGATTCCAGAGTCATGAATCTAGCTCTTCAGCTCTCGTAACAAAACTCGGGGACTAAGTGAAAGAGGCTTTCTGTGATTTAGGAACAAAATCTCAACAATTTCCTATTTGCTCCAGCCATATGAAAAATTATTAATATCATCCTAATATTTTAAAATTAGGTTTTGACTTCCATTTGCATTTCCTTCAGGCTCTAGTAGTATGGTACCTTCCTTGGGCATGAGGAAAGTGATGCTTCTGATGGGATTTTAATTTAATTTGCCAATTTTTCACCTGTCCACAGAATTAACCATTCTATGAATCAACCTGAGGAATACAGTCCTGATTCCTTTACCACACAACACAATTTTCAGTAGTCTTGATAACCTAAGGGTATGAACAAGTCTATCTATTTCTCTTTAATCTTCCATCCACTTACTTTGAAGTACAGAGAGAGACACAAAGTGCACTCCAGCAGCAGCTCAGTTTATGTCTGACTTCCTCTTCTGACTAGCACTTCTGAGATTTCTCAAGCAAGTGCTCAGAAATCACTTCCCTGGGCAGCCTGTTCAGATGCTTGACAACCCTTTTGGGGAAGAAATCTTTTCTAATGCCCAGTCTTAACATCCCCTGGTGCAACTTGAGGCCATTTCCTCTTGTCCTGTTGCTTACTACTTGGGAGAACAAACTGACCCCCACCGTGCTACAACCTCCTTTCAGGTAGTTGTAGAGAGTGATGATGTCTCCCTTCAGCCTCCTCTTTTCCAAGCTAAACAATCCCAGCCACTCCTCATAAGACTTGCGCACAAGACCCTTCACCAGCTTTGTCGCCCTTCTTTGGACATGCTCCAGCATGTCAATGTCTTTCTTATACTGCAGCACCCAAAACTGAACACAGGATTTGAGATGCAGCCTCACCAGTGCCAAATACAGGGGGACAGCCACTGCCCCTATCCTGCTGTCCCTACTATTCCTGGTGCAGTCCAGGAATACTATTGGCCTTCTTGGCCACCTGGGCACACTGCTGGCTCATGTTCAGCTGGCTGTGCACCAACACCCCCAGGTTTTTTTCTGCTAGGCAGCTCTCCAGCCACTCCTCCCCAAGCCTGTAGCATTGCCTGGGGTTGTTGTGAGCCAAATGCAGGACCTGACACTTGGTCTTGTTGAAGCTCATGCAGCTGGCCTTGGCCCATCAATCCAGCCTGTCCAGATCCCTCTGGAGGTCTCCCTAGAGCCTTCCTATCCTCAATCAGATCGGTGCTCCTGCTCAGCTTCGTGTCATCTGCAAACCTACTGAGAGTGCACTCAATCCCCTCACCCAGATCACTGATAAAAAGATATTAAACTGAACTAGCCCCTGTGCTGAGCCCTAGGGAACACCTCTCATGACCAGCTGCTAGATGGATTTAACTCCATTTCCCACCTCTTTTTGGGCCCAGCCATCGAGCCAGTTCTTTACCCAGCAAAGAGTGGGTAAAAATGTTTATAGTCAGTCAAAAGCTTCTATAAGGAATAAGGAATACACTTGGTGGTTGCATGGTGGCACAGGGGGTTGATATTGTGCATGGATGTAGGGGCACAATGGAAGATTGGTGAGGAGGACTGTAGGTACGTGCAAGCAACTTGCACGTGTCAGAAAACACACACATCACACTAGGTTACTGTTTCATCTTTTATGTTTCACGAGCAGCACACCCGTGCCTAGATAAGAGAGGCCTGGGATAGATGTGGGGGCATCTCTCACATTCCTCCCTGCAAAGCTGTCATATGAGTCCTGGGAACTCAGACAGAGCAGCAAGTAAAACATAACAAAGCAGTGGGGTAAATACCACACGCTTTCTGGCAAGGAGAGATCTCCTTATGCCTGTGCTGCTGCTTGCCGTGCTGCTCATGTGATCGCTGCCTGTGTGCCTCTGTCAGGGTGCTGCTGCAATGATTCTCCAGATTCCCAGGTAGCAAGAATAAATCTACTCTTTGCATTTCAGCCATGGTCTGTTGTTGTTCCTGTGTCCTGCCTGTTTTGGCCCATACATTTGGCATAGGTGGCAGGTCTAGGAATGGTCATGCTGTTGCTGAAAAAGAAATCAAGTGCTGAGGGGACCGGAGTACCGACTCCCATTATTCCAGGGTGTTCCAGTGCAGACCACTGGAGCCCCATGGCCAATCTTTTGGATGAGTGGACCTAGCCAGAAATCTGTCCTGAGTTAGAGCATGAGGTGAGTATTATCCCCCAAACATTTGAAATGGTATTGCACAGAATGTCATGGAAAGCAGCCTCGAGTTCTTGTCAGAAATTTGAAGGAGGAGTAGCATGGTTATTTGTTAATGCTATTAAAGTTCTAGATTGTAAAAATGTTGAATTAGAAAAGGAGTTTGAAATTTTGTGAGACGTAGAGACAGTTTCACAAGAAGGGATTAATCTCTAAGCAGAGCTCTATTCTCAGCTGCAAGGGAACGGCAGCACATATTGCTAACAAGCAAGAGAATACCAACAGGAAGGATAAGGTTTTGACTTCCCAAGTTCATGCTCTCACGACAAGACAGTTGTGGAATCCTGAGAAATGGGCTGGAAATATTTGGAATGAATCCTCAGACTCTGAGACTGAGTTTGGATTTGATCCAGACTTAAAAGGCGAGGAGGTGGTGGAAGCACAGCCCCTCACACAAATGACAGAGCAGCAGCAAGAAGAAGGCAGGGCAGTGCAGATCACTTGTACTCGCACTCCCAAAGAGCCAAGAGAACCTTTAGCTATCTGTCAGCAAAGGAATGGGGAGGAAATAGTAGCACAGATTTTGCAAGCTTGGGATCATGGAGCCGCATCTATACCTTTGTTAGCAAGTGAAACAGATTTATTGTGTCCTATAGCAGCTGATGCCCAGGTACAACACAGATACGCTCAGTTGCAAAATGTCAGAGATCCCAATGGGCAGGATATTGCTGCACCCACGCTGCATCAGTGGGTATGTGCAGCAGTTTTAACAGCATATGCACAACTGGCTAATTTAATATCAGCCCTAGAAAACTGGTGTACAAAGGAGGAAGGTATTAATGTACTGCAGCAGATGGGGAATGGCTCATGTATTGGGTACAGGATCTAATTCAGACAACGTGACAATAACAGAAATGCACTGTATGAGAGGGGTGCCTGCTTCACTAAAATCTTTGATTATGCCAACAGTGAGAAGTGCTAAAAGTGATATAGCCATCATAGCAAGCCCCTTGGGGGAAACAGGGGCTGCATTGTCAGGATCATCTATTTAGGCGGTGAGCAAAGGAAAGCCAGCAAAATCAAAAAGGGCTACAGGATGGGTGACGGGAGAACAAATGTGGAATGACCTTGTACAAGCTGATGTTCCACAAACAGAAATAGATGGGATTATATCAGAAATGTTTCACCAATGGCAAAAACTAGCATTTACACAAAAAAACCAACCCCTCCTGGCCTCACTACCAGCCCAGAGCCCCTCTCCTGCCACCTCAAAGCAGGACACTGCCTGAGGAGTGCTGAGACAGCAAAAGGGGAGGTCTGGCAGGTCCCCCGAAATAGCTGCTGCTGTAGCCTCTTATCAGAAGGGGGGCCACGCCCTTCTGTTGCTTTAACTATACAGTGGGGGTCTGGAGAAACTTCACATATGTTAGCTCTGGTGGATATTGGAGCTGAGTTTGCTGTGTTACAGAGTAATATTAATAATAGTTATATCACAGATCTGTGGACTGGGGAGAAATCCGACTTCTGCCCTTCGAATTCAAGTTACCTTAACAACAGGAAATGCTATGCCATTTACCATGGCCATGTTAATTGCCCCAATTAAAGAATATATTTTGGGTATTGATGTGCTGGCAGGAGAGATACTTGAAACCTTAAATGCTTCTGATTTGGAATTTCACAAGCAGGGTTTACTAATCAACTTATAACTGTTTTGCATGGATTTCCAGAGTGGGATCCCGTTGTGCTGCCTGTGCCTACAAAGGTCATAACTGTACAAGAGTATTGTATTCCAGGGGGCAGGAGGAAACTACTCAAACCATTCAGGTACTTCAACAAGTGGGAAGAATGTGGTAATTTGCACAAAATTGTTCCTTTAATATAAGGCGTGTCTCACTCATCAAATAGATGAGTTATTTGAACCCCCTGAGAATGCCGCATGGTTCTATACCCCAATGCCTCTGCTTATTTTACACTCTCTATTAATATCAGATTCTTGAGTTCTTGTATTCCAGGTTTCTTCGATGCATACCTATGCTTTGTCTAGAGGAAACAGTGTTGCAACATTGTTACTGGTATGATGAAGCCAACACGAAATTGCTGAAAAAGCACAAGCCACACCTCTGCAACTTTTATGGGTGATTACTCCACATCAGGTTATTAAACCTGGAATACTATTAGCTGAAGGTGTGGAAGCAACAACATATGTATTGCTTGAAGGAGATGACACTCCTGTTTTCCTCCTGTTTTCCTACCCTACCACAGGGTGGCTTGTTGTGCTTTGTAGTCTTGTATTATAAACACAGGCCCTGGATACATTTTTGCAGGAACAACATTTAAACACTTAGATTTACCTAGCCTACGCAGTGACAAACCTGTCAATCCTTATTAAAAATTAATAGCTGCATAACTTTTGAAAATGTGTTTAGTTACAGTGTTAAACCCAGTAGCTATGTCACAGAATTATGTTACGCTGACCGACCTTCATACTAATGTTTCTTATTGTTATTTCCTCTGAGCAAGTAAGAGCTGTATGTCAATGATTATTACAAACTTGATTAATGGCAGACTGTTTCCTGCTTTACACCATGAACGCTACTTCAGTCTTTAAGGCATGTGTTGCCTCCACAAAACTGATCAATCAGTTGGCTTGAAGAATGACATTCAACTTCTTCAGGACTTAATGCATCAAATAACAATATCTCCTAATGACACCTGGCTGACATTGTGGCTGCATTCCCTGAGAGGGTAAACCAGACACCTGGTTTAAATTATTTTTGTTGAATTGTATTGATGCTCTTCTCTGTATGTACTTTTTGTGTGTATTTGTGCATTACTTTCTCATACACCCCACAAGCCTAAATCGACAAGTCCAGTTTTGCCAGCAAATGCTGTCTCTTGAGCGAGGAGGGTGGAACGTAGGGGTACAATGGAAGATTGGTGAGGAAGACTGCAGGTGCGATCAAGCAACTTGCACCTGAGGTGTCAGAAAACACACACATCACACTAGATTACTGTTTCATCTTTTGTGTTTCACAAGCAGCACACCCGTGCCTAGATAAGAGAGGCCTGGGATAGATGCGGGGGCATCTCTCACATTCCTCCCTGCAAAGCTGTCATGTGAGTCCTGGGAACTCAGACAGAACAGCAAGTAAAACATAAGAAAGCAGTGGGGTAAATACCACACACTTTCTAGTAAGGAGAGATCTCCTTATGCCTGTGCTGCTGCTTGCCGTGCTGCTCATGTGATCGCTGCCTGTGTGCCTCTGTCAGGGTGCTGCTGCAAGGATTCTCCAGATTCCCAGGCAGCAAGAATAAATCTACTCTGCATTTCAGCTGTGGTCTGTTGTTGTTCCTGTGTCCTGCCTGTTTTGGCCCACAAAGTGCGTATCATCCATGACTTCCGTTGAGTTTGGGAACTGTGTTTCCTCAATGTAGTAACATTATGAGGTATTTAGTAGTACTCACCACTCATAGCCAAACTCTGCAGCCATGGTCTCACAGAGCCTTGTCGCTGGCTCCCAGGCAGCTGACACGCAAGTACATGCAAACTGACCTCATCACTCACCTACTTCATCTGAGATGCATCACATTAAACCCTACATTATTTTTACTAATATCCTCTCCCAGTACTGACAAGATGGAGTGATTTGCTCACATAGATTCTGTCTGCAGAAGCCCTGGAGCCTCTGTTGATCCTTCTGGTGCAGATGTAGGCACAGAGTCCTCGGAGAGGTCCTTGCTCTCTGTGCTTGCTAGGGATTGTTGCGTAGAACCAGGATCATGGGCTTTGTGTGACATAAAGCTCCTGAAAGTGACTAAGTGCCATGGTCAGTAGCTGGATACCTCAAAG
This sequence comes from Apaloderma vittatum, assembly GCF_000703405.1. Classification (NCBI taxonomy): domain Eukaryota; kingdom Metazoa; phylum Chordata; class Aves; order Trogoniformes; family Trogonidae; genus Apaloderma; species Apaloderma vittatum. The sequence goes on from NW_009733616.1 coordinate 6,557, forward strand.
ACATCTGTGCCTTGTGCCTTCTTCCAGACAGTGCTGCAGCCTGGTCCTTATTTATATACACACACACACACACATCACACACACACATATATATATGTATATATATCTATCTCACCATATTGATAAACATTCTTTGGAACTACTTCAAGATCTTTCATAATTTAAGCAATCATATCTACATTGATGTCTCGGTTCTACCAGGATTTCTCAACATACTTAGCTAAGACAAGTTCCTAGTCTTAAGAAAAATATATTCTTTAACACTTTGCACCATGCCTCAGATGTAAACCAGGGTCTGCTAAAATGTTCACATACCTTCTGCTGCTTATATAGACTGCCAAAGTCATCACACCAGGGTTTCATGATGGTGAGATCCCACCTGCCTGTGTTAGTGCTGATTTGGGAGCAGGATAAATCAACAGTAGGAAATGTTACATTATTGACACCTTGTGCAGCGACTAGCCACAGCTAAAAATGTCTCCCATGGCATCTTATGCTCTATATTTGCTTGTGGATCCTTACTGAGAGTTATGTTAATGTCAACAGCCAGTACAAGTCACCCTGATCTATACAAATGCTTTGCTATGGTTGGAATGGAGATAGCAGTCTGAAATACACTGACCTGATGTGTGGTTTAGGTTGCGGCACAAGAGACCAGCTTGGAGTTTCTTTTACAGTGTCAGCAGAGTTTGAAGGTTTTAACGGACTGCATACTCCCCTGTGAAAAGCCCTTGTGATGAACGATGTCTCTGGAGATTCCTCTCTGAACACCCAGGAATTCATTCTCATTTATATTAAACTCTTTACACCACCCGAGCAGTGTAAGTAGGCACATTAGCATTCTCTGTGCAAGGCCTGCTTGAAAGATGAAAATGCTGTGCCAAGACATCCCTGTGTAATAAGTAATCCTTGCTTCCAAAGGCCGTCCAAGGTGAACATGGGACTGCTCTAACCTTTAGCCTTTGAATACAGGACAGAAAACCTGCTTTTTGGCTACCTTTCTCCCGTGTTATATCCCTGTGTTGCATGCCATCAGGCATTGAGAGACTGAGGCGCTCAGCTTCATTCAGCCTTCACTCAGTCCTTGAAAATAAAAAAGGCATCACAGCATGGCCACCAAGTTCCTACGGCAGAAAAGTCTGACCAGGAGGTTCTCTCATGTGGATTCCTCAAATATCCATGTCAGGAACTGCTAAGCATCTGATCTCTGTGGCCAGTTTACTAAGGGCATAGTACTCCAGTTATGGAAATGTAGTGGAATCAGTGCAGCTAATGTTTGAAGTCAGGTTTGTCTATCCTTCTGCTGTGTCCTGCTGTGGATCTAATGCAGAAGGGGCACTCTTGCTACACCCATTCAGCTGAACCTGTCCTTTCACTGTCCTTGCAGTAAAATAGCCAGGAGTAACACATCATGCAGGAGAGTTTGATCAGTAGTTAAGGGGATACCATGTTATAAGAGCTTTAGATAATTTAGTGATGACTGCATTATTCAAATGGTTCTGTGTCTGGGTTAACAAAGACCCTGGAACTACAGAGCATCTTGTACCCACGCATGCAGCAAAGGGCAGCAGTGACACCAGGGCTTTAACTTCCCCAGTACAAAAGCAGACATAGACACTCAAAGACCTTTTAGGTATCAAATCCCATTGAGAATTAACACAATTCAGGGTCCTAACTCGCCTGGGAATTTTGGCAATCTCTCAGCATTCCGAAACGTACAGGGGGCTACTTTTGAATTTAGGAAATTGAAAATAACACGTAGCCGAAAGTAGAAGAAATTTCCTCCATTTAGGGACAGCAGACTAGGGTATTCTCAGCACATTTTAACCATGTTTGAAACCCTGCTGTGAACCTCTGTACAGCTTTGATCTCAGTGTAATATAGAAATGCCCAGATTTTAGGAGCTATTGCATTGGATGGGATGCTGTCGCTTCAGGGCTGCGATAAGATTTTTGGTGCTGCACAAAACCCTAATGTTAAACAGGGCAGTAGAATGTCCTTAACTAAAATTACCTCACGTGTCCTCTAACTAAGAGATTTGCTGATCCCCGTAATAAAAATAAACTATCTCAGTGCTGTCAGTGAGTCACAGAAAATCATCAGGTTTACTCTGTTGATGGGCAGCTCTTTAGAAATCCCAGTTTAAACAAAAGAGATGGATGCCTTATAGAGAAGACTCCCAGTCATGCAGCTGCACAGGGAAGTCTTCAGAGAATGGTCCCAGGTACAAAGCAGAGGTGTGAATCCATAGAATCAAGTCTTGGGCTGCATAAATGCCACGGGAAGGGCTCCGCTGGAACTGCAGACCAGATGGCAAGGTGCAAGGTAATGCAGGCAGGAGCCAGGAAGACATGTTCATCCTGTATCTCTCCTAAAAGCACAGCACACCTTTGGCAAGGCTTGGTAGCACGTTCTGCAGGCTTCCTGCCACTGCACAAGCTCGACCAAAATAATGCCAGGACAGGCTATCGTTAGAGCACAAATCATGTTAAGGTCTAATTCTGGTGTCTCTTGCTAATTGGTGAAAACGAAGTGGTCTGTGATCATGCGTTTCATTCTTGTAGACTCTCTCTTAGGTTACAAATTGGTGTGACATGAGATTAGGAGAGTCCTGGAAAGTAAATACCTGCTAATACCTCATTATGAACTATTAGACATTTATTCGGATTGGTTTAAGCTGAGAGGACAGCTGGTCTACAATGGTTTAAAGGAGGAAGCAAATACTACTAAATATCTCCTGGGTCTTCCCTGCTTCTTAGAGGCATTTGGGGATTATTATCTGTTGTCTAGTATTACTACATCTACCATTTAGAGGACTCAACTCAGGGGGTCTCCCAAAGAATTAGCCTGCGCTATAGCCAGCCACCTTCCTGGCTCCCAGTTCTATTTATTGAAAGTGTAGTTATTTTAACTTTGTACCATTAGGCCTTTGGTTATTTTAATATTTGTCTTTGCTTTCTTTTGTGTTTAAGGGTAGAAAACCTATTTAAAAGCCTCTAAAATGTAACCGAAATGTCTGATACAGAGCATCACTTACAATAGCTGTGTAGTTATTGTAAAATCAACACAAGAAATCAGCTTCCCAGACTTACAATTTCAGCATGGCCAAAAGTCAAGTCATACACTGAGGAAGAAAGAAATACATTCCTATAATAAGAAACTATTTCAGGGGTAATAATGACTTAGAGAAATTTAGAAGGCATATGAATAAGCTGAGCACATCAAGTTAAAATAATCATTATGTGCATAAATGGAAAAATTGCATATACATTTAAGAAGATTATATTACTTGCATTTGACTTGTTGCAACTGATTCTGGAAGATTTGGTGTCCAGAGCTGCCCAGTGAGAATATTAGTGAAATAAAAACGCACTCTGTAGTGAGGTCCAAGGATTCTGTATGATAGCAAAGGTAAGGAATGATTTTTATCATTGTCAATACAAATGTTAAAGTATTAAAGGTTCAGGTGATCTCTAAATATCACATTCTCTTTCTGTAGCCCTAGTATATGCCATGGAGGCTGTCTAACACTTAATAAGCTGTACAGTTGGGTTCAATGGTCTTAGAGGTCTTTTCCAACCTAACTGACTCTATAATTCTATGATACGTGCAACTGTTTGGAATTCAGTATAATTGACCTCAAGCTAAATCCTTGCAGCACAACAAAAGACAACTTTACAGTCTGCAGGTCTGGATTTAAGAAACTTTTGGAATAGCTCAATGTACTGTTGCTCTGTTTGTCCCTAGTGAAGCACTCCATTTGCTGCATTATCCCAAACTCACACTCAGTATCAGCTGAGATTTAGACAAAAAGTGAAATCAGTTTTATTTTGATTGAATTACAAATTTGAGAAAATAAGCACTGAATCTGGAAAACAGATGCAAAGTAATAACTCAGGTCATTAACTACCTGCATTTTGGTATTCCCAGGGTCCTCCTCTGTTCCACTCAGCTATGGACTGCCAGGACAGAGTCACAGCCCGCTGGAGCCAGAAGCGATCCCTCAGATGCAGCTGGAGCCACACTCCTTTGGTTTTTTTTTTCCTCTAAATCGGAATCTCTCACCTGGGGCTAGCTGTTTCCTCCAAAGTTCTAAACTAGCAGTGGGTTATAGGGAGTGCTAATGCTGAATTCCACAGTCTTGATAAATAATTTAAATAAGTTAGCTATTTAAGGGCCTGTTTTTGATGAAAGAATGCCTGACACAGATGAGGCAGAGGTGCTTTCAAGACGAAACCTCACACTGGGTGACCTAGATAGAATCAGACACCTAACTTGACTCATTCAGGAGTGCAACTATAATATCCCTGCTTTACATACTGGTTTGTGACCAAGTGTTGAGTAGTTTCTGAGTTTTCATGAGTCTAAATATGCAAAATTCCTGGAACACAAAATTCTAGAGCAACTTGAAGCAGCGCAGGGTTAAGATAGATAGCTCATCACTAACTTTAAAGAGGGACTAGTACCAAGACAAGCTTATGAAGAACTTTGGTCACCCTGACTGTGTGGAGACAATCCCAGAGAAACAGAAATAAGGGTGGTTTCTTCAGTCACTGGAAGTTAAACCTAGAGAAATTTACATTAAAAATGAAGTGCATATTAGCTGTGAGAAGACTTAACCCCTTGACCAACTTTCAAATTGCCTTACTTGACTTTTCATCTCTGCAAGTTGTAAACTATGCTAACAACCACAGCTATCAAGACAGGACACAGGAAGCAATTCAGAGAAGTTCTATATCCTGGATTGTGCAAGAAATCACATGAGATGGTCACAATGGGCAAGTCTAAACCAGGAAACTTAAAAACGCATCCCACTTGCTGAGTGTGGGTTCATACTTTGCCAAACCCGGAGCCTACTATGGGAAAAGATGTAGATAGGCCAGTGAGGAAGTATAGATACATCCACTATTCCTTTAACTCTACATATCCATATATACACATTTCAAAATATTTCCCCCTCAAGTGTGGTGTTAGTAAACATAACCCAGACCCTCCGTGTATCATAAAGTATTTATCTTGTAATAGTTAAACAAGGCTTCTAAGAGCATCTTCCTCCAGACCTTTGAAACTTTCTTGAGCAGCTGATCAGTGCTGCAGCCAGAGCTCATAACATCCAGAGTCCAGAGCCACTGGAGGGTGCAGAAACGGGCTGACTCACTCACGCCATGGTTGGCTCAGCTGTTCTGCTAACAGAAGGGCTGTGGAGAAGAAGCACAGCACAACTTTCATGCCTTTAACTCCATTTCACTATCCTTTCTCTCCCTTTCCCTTAAATATACTTTTCACATGGCAGCATTTCATTTTATTCTTTGTAAACTTACCTAGAAGTTTCCACTCCAAACAGCCCACATTAAAAAAAAAGAAAGAGATGTGAAGTCAGGAGTTCAAAGGCTGTCTGAAAGAACATGCCTGAAAGAAACTTATTTCAGCACTTTCTTATATTGCAACATCATCTCTATTAGCATAATCACATGCTATTTTTTTTCTAGAGAGGCTTTCCCTCTCCCAGTTCTTAAGACAAAAACTATTCAAGCACTGGTTCAAAGCCCTTTAATGAGTCTGCCTGATACATAAGATATATCTACTCGGTACTTGCTGGGAGGAATAGCAATGAACTGTCTTTCTACCACTTCATTTCACTGAATATGGAGGCAATTAAAGAGATTAGTTTCTTCTGTTGGATGTTTAAAGCACTAACAGCTCATACTTCACATAAGGAGGTATAAGGGAGCAAAGTAAGGGGGGAGCACTGAAGAAAGGAAGTGAGTAGAGGGATGTGAGCTTTGAACAGCTGGATGAGAAATTCTGAGGGATGGGATGGGATTGTTGTGCAATTAAAGTAGATGGATATAGAACTGGTGGGAAGAAGAAGTAGGTTCAAAATCTGCAGTTGTCCCACGAGTTCATGTATGGCAGTATTCCTGTTCTTCACTTAAGAAGTGCTCTTCTTCTGTGGTGTACAGGATCATAGAATGTATTGGGCTGGAAGGGAGCTTTAAAAGTCAAGCAGGGACATCTTAAACTGTATCAGGTTGCTCAGAGCCCATCAAGCCTGACTACCTTGAATGTCTCCAGGGATGGGGCCTCCACCACCTCTCTGGGCAACCTGTTCCAGTGTTTCACCATCCTCATGGTAAAGAACTTCTTCCTAATGTCTAATCTCAATCTACTCCGTTTAAGCCATTGTCTCGAGTCCTATTGCTACATACCCTTGTAAGCAGTCCCGCCACAGCTCTCTTGTAGGCCCCCTTCAGGTACCGGAAGGCCACTATAAGGTCTCTGCAGCCTTCTCTTCTCCAGGCTGAACAACCCCACTCTCTCAGCCTGTCTTCATAAGAGAGGCACTCCAGCCCTCTCATCATCTCTGTGGCCCTCTTCTGGACCTGCTGCAACAGGTCATTCTTGTGTTGAGGGCTCCATGGCTGGACACGGTACTCCAGGTGAGGTCTCACCAAAGCAGAGTAGAGGGGCAGAATCACCACTCTTGATCTGCTGGCCATGCTTCTTTTGATGCAGCCCAGGGTGCAAGTGGCCTTCTGGACTCCGAGCATGCATTGTTGGCTCATGTCTGGCTTTTCATCCACCAACACTCCCAAGTCCTTTTCTGTGGGGCTGCTTCCTAGCGCATCATTCCCCAGCCTGTATTTATCAATTTGTCATGAGGTTTGTCGACCTTACACTTGGCCTTGTTGAACTTCATGAGGTTCAGATGGACCGACTCCTCCAGCTTGCCCACCGCTCGGGCGCTGCTGCCTGCTGGAAGCTGGCGGTGGCCTTGGTGGCCTGGCTGGGGTGCCACGGAGGTGCTGCTGGGGAAAGGGACTTGAACATCTCTCCTATGGAGAGAGACTGAGAGAACTGTTTAGCTTTGAAAGGAGATGGCTGAGAGGGGATCTTATCAATGTATACAAATATCTGAGGGGTGGGTGTCAAGGGGAAGGAGACAATCTCTTCTCAGTGGTGCCCAGCAATAGAACAAGAAATAATGAGTTTCAGT
>NW_009733616.1:13750-14010 GCF_000703405.1 Apaloderma vittatum
TGGCTTAGATGGTGGCGAGGGGTCCCTCCCAACCCCTGACATTCTGTGATTCTATGTAGAAGCCACAGCTATGCTAGAGAGCAAGAGGTAATGTTCTTGTGAACAAAACTGCTTCTTTAGCTGGTTACTGGTGAGGTCTCTGCAGAAGATGTCTCTGAGAGGAACCCACCTCTCCTCCACCGGCTGCTGCAGCTCAGCAGGAGCTGCCCCAGGCGGCGTTGCTGGGGAAAAACCGGGCTGAAATGTGCCACCCTTTCCTC
>NW_009733617.1:0-235 GCF_000703405.1 Apaloderma vittatum
TGGGAGTAATGCTCTTTTCTCAAGGTGTTGTCGGGACAGGTCCAAATGAAAATAGCATCACTTTGATGCTCTGAGAGGGGAAAAAAAAAAGTTGACGAGCACATCAATAAAATAAAAGATACCAACTGTGTATGAGAATTTGATTTCAGTTTTCTTGGCAAGGGACAGTTCTTTGGCTTGAGGGGATTTTGCAGTTGTGATGATGATGAATATTAATATTATTACCAATAAAGCT
>NW_009733617.1:307-590 GCF_000703405.1 Apaloderma vittatum
TATTACCAATAAGGCGTTTTAAACGGTGTGGCTGTTATAACAAATCAAAACAGAGCAGTGGACTTCATGACACTTCCCCGGCCAGGAGAAAAGGGAGACCACAAAACTCCACTTTCTAACATGTATATTTGGTCATGCTTCTCTCTCTAAAGGTTTTACGATATTAAGTACGGTTACGACACAGTATTAAAAAGAACATCGGAAAGTCCACAACACCTTCACTGCTTAACGACGTTGCTGTGCACATAGAGAAAGATAAAATAATCACAGGTAGAGAAAACAC
>NW_009733618.1:0-204 GCF_000703405.1 Apaloderma vittatum
AGACCTCCTCTTATTGTTAATGTATTTATAGGAACTTTTCATGTTATTATTCACCACAGTGGCCATGTTTAGCTCTACATGGGCTTTGGCCTTTCTAATTTTCTCCCTTCACAGCTTCACTTCTTGTTTATAATCCTCACAATTAGCCTGCCCCCTCTCCCATAGATCATAAACTCTCTTTTTGTTCCTAAATTCCAGTCAAAG
>NW_009733618.1:635-998 GCF_000703405.1 Apaloderma vittatum
TCCCAGCAGATATCTGAGAAGTTAAAATTCCCCATGAGAACAAGGGGTAGAGTCTGTGCAGCTTCGCCCAACTGCCTATAAAGAATATTTTCTATTTCTTCATCCTGGTTGGGAGGTCTATAGTAGACTTCCACTATTATGTCAGTCTTCTTGGCTCTTCCTTTTATTCTAACCCATAAGCTCTCAACCCTATCATCACACTGATGAATTTCTAAGCATTCATATCCCTCCCTAACACAGAGGGCCACCCCACCACCACTCCTACCTCATCTATCTCTTCTGAAACGCTGGTATCCATCACTTGTAGTACTCTAATTGTGTGTTATCCCACCACGTTTCTGTTATGGCAACTTTATCACAGTT
>NW_009733618.1:1451-1829 GCF_000703405.1 Apaloderma vittatum
AAACCCCAACCCCTGCTGGATACGCCAGGCTCAGAACCAAGTATTAATCTGCTAGTACATCCTGCCTAATCCCTCATCTTTCCCCACAACTGGAGGGATAGAGAACACGACCTGTGCTCCTGATCCCTTAACCAGGTGCCCCAAGGCTCTGAAGTCCTTCTTCATTATCCTTGGAATGGTTCTTCCTGATTCATCACTGCCTAATTGAAACAACAAAAGGGGATAATAGTCTGAGGGCCGAACTAGGAAAGGAAGATTCTTCCTTACATCTTTAAATCTGACCCCTGGGAGGCAACAGACCTCCCTGTGCACTGGATCTGGTCTGCATATCAGGCATTCTGCTCCCCTAAGCAGTGAGTCACCGATGACAATGACCCG
>NW_009733619.1:0-455 GCF_000703405.1 Apaloderma vittatum
CATTCTGTGATTCTGTGATTCTGTGAAAGAGTCTCTGCCACCAACAGTGAGCAGTCGGTGTGGGCTGGGCAAGGAAACAGATTGTTTCTTCCCTGGAGAAGTCTTCCAAAATAATCATAGGATCACAGAATCATGGAATGTGTTGGGTTGGAAGGGACCTTTAAAGGTCATCTAGTCCAACCCCCCTGCAGTGAACAGGGACATCTTTCACTAGATCAGGTTGCTCAGAGCCCTATCAAGCCTGACCTTGAATGTTTCCAGGGATGGAGCCTCCTCCACCTCTCTGGGCAACCTGTTCCAGCATTTCACCACCCGCATAGTAAAGAACTTCTTCCTAATGTCTAATCTAAATCTGCCCTGCTCTAGTTTAAAACCCTCATCCTATTGCCACATGCCTCTGTAAGCAGTCCCTCCCCAGCTTTCCTGTAGGCCCCCCCTTCACGTACTGGCAGGCC
>NW_009733619.1:570-18542 GCF_000703405.1 Apaloderma vittatum
TCTGGACCCACTCCAACAAGTCCACATTTTTCCTGTGCTGAGGGCTCCAGCGCTGGTTGCAGTGCTCCAGGTGGGGTCTTGCTAGAGCAGAGTAGAGGCACCGGATCATGTCTCTCAACCTGCTGGTCATGCTTCTTTTGATGAAACCCAGGATGCGACTGGCCTTCGGGGCTGTGAGTGAGCACTGTCGGGTCACGTCCAGCTTTTCATCCACCAGTACCCCAAAGTCTTTTCCTGCAGGCCACATTTATATGTGTTTTCAGTGTTGTGTGTCTTCTCACTGAAGGCCCATGATAAAGGTCCACATGGCTTAGCTCGAGCCATGAGTCATAAGGCTTGAGCCAGTTGTGAACAGTCCCTAGGAAGGTGGGGCTGGGAAGGTATGAACGTGTTATGTCCAAGGCTTGCTTGCTTTCCTCCAGAAAATGTGTCCAGGTGTCCCTCACGCAGCCTGGTGGAATAACTAATGCACAAGCTGTTAAGAATTCTGCTGCAGGGGAAGTCTCATAAGCCTGGAGAATCTGGACTCATGGCAGCACCAAATGGTTGTATGAAGAAATTAAAATCCATTTAATCCTTTGCAAAGTCCTTATTGTTTTCAGCTGCAATACTTATGATCATGGCTGCAAATAAGGACATGACTTTAGAGATTAGGGTGAATCTGTGCAGGACATGCTGGGCAAGGGCATCAGCCAAACAAGGCAAAAATTAGAAATGCCTAGCACCACCACTGTGTGCTTGCTGCTGGGCCTGAGTTTATAGTGCCCAAAGTTCAGCAGCCTGCATGAAAGCCGGCGGTATCTAGCATTCACTCGCTACTTCTTTTTCTTTAGAGCACCTTGAGAATGACAAGGAAGATCTTCACCAACACCAGGGAGCGATGGAGGCAGCAAAATGTCAACAGCGCCTTTGCTAAGCTGAGGAAACTCATTCCCACCCACCCGCCAGACAAAAAACTGAGCAAGAATGAGACACTCCGGTTAGCAATGAGATACATCAACTTCCTCGTCAAGGTCCTGGGAGAGCCAGGCCTGCAGCAGACAGCAGTGGCAGCACGGAGCAGCATCCTGGGGTTCTTCCAGCAAGCCCCACACTTGCAAAGCGTGGAAGAACTGACACTGATTGAAAATCGTGGTGTCTCCTCTCCTGGTATGAGTAGCAATATAGTAGAGTGTTGGTCAGAGACATCATCTCCCTAGCAGACAAGGAGATGTGCAGTCTTGGTGTTAGTCTGGTAGTCCTCGTCTTTTTGCAGAATCTGTGGGTTGCTCCTTTACGTATTGTGATTATTTGTTTATATTTATTACTGGTTTATTTGGTATATATTTTTATTTAATAGGAAAGGAGATCTTTGGTCAGCCAACAACTTAGAGGACCAGACAGAGAACTTGCAGCCCCCAGGAACAACTCACTATTGTTATAGCAGAGTCCAAGCTAGAAGGGCTTTCTGCCCTGATCTCCTCCAAAAATCAGGCCATATAAATTAATCCGGTGTTTCTGGCAAGGAAAGAGATTATACTCCTACGCTATTTCAGTGAAACACTACTGAGCTCAAGAATGCTGACTGCACAACAAATTTTTTGAAGACAGACAAGGCCTCAGTAGTGAAAGATTTTGACAGTTGTGATATTTGCCACAGTCCTCCACCAGTAGTTCCAGAGAATAATCGCACTCGTTCTCTAGCCTGTGTATCTTATTTCCAGCTTGATTGTTTTTCGAACCTGGCTACATTTAACAGTTGGATTCAGTGATCTTAAAGGTCTTTTCCAACCTAAACATTTATACTATTCCATGATCTTTCTCCATCAGACTGGTGGGATTCCTAGTGTCAGAGCAAAACACTATTAAACAAAACTAAATATTGGGTTAAAGTGAAAATGTCAATTTAAAATAAATGAGTACATAATTGTAGATGAATTTCAGCAGGTTCAGTAGGCAGGATGAACCTGCTCCATAGCCCTGACAGCGTGCATGTGAAGGAGTCTGGTCAGCTATGCTCCAGCTACCTTAAAACTCCATCCAACAGGCTGGAGGCTAAACATATTTGCTTTTCAGCAGCTGTAGCAATGGGGGAGGTCCTGTTTTGGGAGTGAGGTTCCAGGAGAAGAGGGTTAATGATGAACTGTGAAAACCTTCATGGAAACACTAGTGAGCAATGCTCCTTCCCTTGCTGAGGTGCATAAGCAGGAGCAAGCTGGAGCATGTCTGGGCCTGGTAGAAGGTGCTGGACATGCACACTGCTGACGCACTGCAGTGCACCACAGCACAAGGCCTTAGATATCGAGTTCCTGAACCAGCCCTGCTTTTGCTGCTGTGGAAGGCAGAACCAAACTGCACACATCCTTGCTATCACCTGTAAAACCTCGGTGCTGTGATGCTGCGCTCTGTGAAGCTGGACTCATGCCTGCCCCAGGTGAGATACCAAGACAATGTACAAGACTATGGGTATGCTGCCGTGTACCCAGCTGTCTGCCTTTAAATTCCCCACTTTTACCTGCTGGAGTTGAGGTTCATTGATCTGGACACTGTCCCAAATGGGCTGATGAAGCAAGGACAAAGAAATTGGTGTAAATGTCTTCCACTTGACTGAGTGAGTCAGTTCCCTGTAGGGAATGCCCATCACCATGCCGTAGTTATTCAGATGATGAGTAGGATGAAAAGAGGTTTCATGAAGGTGACCATCGCAGGTTGTTGCCCACAAATCAATTTAAGTTCCTGATTGATTTATAAACTGTGCTAGCAAAGATCTGGACTGCTCATGGAAGTTATAAAGCTGCCTAGAGCAATGGAAAAAAATGACACCAAGTTTAAGTAGAACTGCTTCATGATCAGATCCTTCTCCTACTGACATAGGTGGTTTCGATTTCCATGTGGACCCAGGGTACATGTCAATGCTTAGAAAAGACACCACTGGTGATGAAATGAATCGCCCATGTGCAAGGCATGTCCTTGGGATGTTTCTTTTTATTCATGAGATGATGAGCTGCCCTCAGGAAACAGAGGTAGGGTTTGTGCACTTAACACACACAGCCCTTCTGCATGAGGACTACAAGGGGATTTGGGACCCAAAGCCTTTCAAAACCTCACCAACCACTAGGTGCACCAAAGAACTGGGGCTGGCTCCTGCTAAGCATGTATTGGGCTGTCCTGTGCATTGACAAAGTCCAAGGTTTGACAGGAGCACAGCTACTCCCGTCCAGGGCTGGTGCTGTAAGGTACAAGTGTGCCAGTGGACAGATTTTGACCAAAAAACCTCCAAACAAACCCCAAACCTGAAATGGTTGATGGTTATCTCATTTTGTTTCTGAACACTGCTGATCTTCAGTGGGAACTGTCAGGGCTGAGGACTGCACTGGAAAGCAGTGGAAACTGCTAAGAGCCTTTTGCATGGTTCATGAAACCAGCACTGCTTTCTCTCTGCCTCTGCCTACTGTAATGTTACTGAATCGAGTTAGACTCTCTTCTGCACAGCACCTCAAAGGTAATGAACCAAATCCTCCTCCTAGATTTCTGTTGACTTGCTGGGAGTTAGAGCAGGATAAATTAGCCCAAGTAAATCAGCTCTTATCGGTGAGGTGTAGTGGTGTTATTTGGCCTACCAGCCACTTGCTATCCTAGGAAACACATGTCACCAAAGCAAGCCAAAACATCTTGTGAGCAGAGTTATTGTCCAAGGAAGAGGAAGGAAAATGTGGCAATTCTGTAACATAACCTGATTGGTTTATTCTGTACCCTAAACCCTTCCCTTCTTGTTATTGCGTTGATTAATATCAGTGTTTTCTTTGTTCGCATTTCCACTGAGGAGCTCCTTCCTCTCACGTTCAGCATATATTTCACTAGATCTGTCTACCAAAGATTATTTTTTTGGGGATCAATTTTCTTTTTGTATGTAGTGGATTTCTTATCTGTATGATCATGAACAACTACGGTGTAACTGATCACATTTTGTGCTATACGATGCTATTTAACGTTTAATATATTCCAAATAAATTATTTAAGAAAGTCATCTTTGTCTTTCTAACTTCTCTAAAATTTCACTTTACATTTGCATAACAGTTGGTAGAAAAACCCAAAAAACAATATAATTTCTAGTAGACGATCATTCTACTGTTTGGCACTTAGGTAAGAATCTTGATGTTAAAAGCAACATTATCACATGATGAAGAATGACAGGAATTCTTCGTTTATTACAGTTTTGTACACATTTTGATTGAATTGTATTTCAGTCTACATACTTAAAAGATTTTGACCAGCTCTTGAGAAAGACAGGTAAATAAAATTTCATTGTGCAACACAGTTGTGTTTGTCTTCCAAATTTTCATAATTCAAAGTATCTTAGCCAACTCTATTTTAAAAAGCAGAAGTCACCCTAAAGAATTAATTCTAACTCTGATTTATGCCTATCATTATCTGGAGTTGCTCATAATAGGCCCAACCTACAGATTCGGGCTGGAGTCCAAATTCAGATATAAAATCTCATCTTGAGAGTTTAGGATGTAAAGCTGCTCTTGCTGAATCCCACCTGGTGGAAAGAATCTAATCCCTAATTGAATATGAGGCTAGGAGAGGGAGAGGAAGCACTAGGATGACAGATGCAAAAGTTGTGAGGAAAAGATGGGAAACCACTGAGACACAGGGCCACTTTCTGTTGCACACCTCACTGGAAGTCTCACAGTCCTGACACTACTCTGTGATACACTGAGAGGGATTTCCACGTATTATGTGCCTGAGAAAGGTATCATCTCAAGAGCTTATATATAAAAGTAATGAAATCAGCACATGCGAGGTTCAGAATATGTATTTGTACTAAGCAAAGCAATGACACCTTAGAGAGGACCCTCTGCTCACAGCAGATAATGCTGAATTAGTTAGTATGCTCAGGATTGTGTGGCAGTGCCTCCTCTGGAAGTGAGCATGGTATAGCCATGCAAACATGTGGCACTGTGGCAAGTCATTTACAGCTGGCTGAAAATGTCACTCCTGTGTTGCAGCAGTGGCAAAGCCTTAACACAAATGACAAAAATGCCCCTAGTCTCAAGGCATCTACTGAGTCTCCTAGTTGTAACTAGCAGTGCTAAATTGAGTTGTGTGAACAGCATTTTTTCCTCTTTCGTAATTGGGTGATGTTTGGTTTTTTTGGTGAGGATATGACTGCCAATGTTTCAAGGATGACCAGCTAAGGTGGTATCTTCTAGAAGCATCTTTGCTGTCTCCTGATACAAAAAGGCATGATGCAAAGCTGAAAGAGTCATGGCTTCCTCCAACCCATGGTACTCCTAACCTGCACAGAGCATGTAAGGTGTCCTCCCATGCCGCTGTAACGCAGAAATCCCAGTGAGACATTCCTTTATTTGGAATTTCCAGCAGGATCGATGGAAAAATATAACTCTACACTTCAGGTTAAATGAGTATTACATTCTTCGGAGGTCAGGAGCTAGGAAACAAGTGCAGCTACCACAGAACCTAAGAGAACTGATGCCAGGAGAGTTGCAAGGCACACTGCCCTTAAAAGCAATCTACACATCACCAGGGACGAACCTGCTGTGCAGACTGCTGTTCATCATACCCACTTTTTCAGTACCTCCTTTGTGGCTATGGAGTGTAATTGAAGTTGGACATTCAGATTGGGTAAGGAAACAGATATGTTACAATCCTGTCTTGCAAGGATGCTCTAATCTTGTGCATGAATTCCAGTGATGGCCAGTCTGTGATTACAGGAAGGGCATATCAGTTGTTTGCAGGGGTTTGGCTGGAGATTCAGTGGATTCAAATCCTGTCTGATGTGAACACACTGCACCTAGCGCTGGACACTGAACAGCAAAGCCCTAGATCTGCATGGTGTCTTGTTTTTTCTGGAGTGTTGCCTATGCTGAGGAAGACTTGTGGTGAGGTATGGGCTCAGCAGCTGTGTTAACTGTACTGACTCTAAATCACTGAGCAGAAGGGTACAATGAGCGTAGCAGAGGGAGACCCATTGGATTTCTGAGCTGGACAAATTACATGGCAGAAGTGCGTTGCTTTAGACCCATCCTAGCATCTTGCTCTAAGCAAGAAGCAGAAGCTGCAGGACTGATGTGTTTCAGAGGCATATGATTCACGAACAGTTTAGTAATTTAACTTTCAGTATCTAACTGGCTTCCACAAATTTCTTTGCTGCTAGGGAATGATATGCAGTGAGCATGGCTGAAGTAATGTGAACAAGGCAGATCTGACTGTTGTTCTTTGAATGCTGAGTGATGAAAGGAGGTGGAGAGAATGGACGACTTAACTACTGACCTATGGGGCAAGGGTCATTTGGAAGGCAGTCTTAAATCTAAAGGTCATGGACAAAATGACAAAGTCCAAATCCGTCCCTTTTCAGGGATGTAATTGTATTTTTAAAACAGCAGGTGCTGAGAGAATCAGAGGGGCGAAGGTGGGTGGAGGAAGCAGCTCAAACAAGTATTTGAGTTACAGAAGGTAGAGACTTCCGTGTGCCTGGTCAATTCACATATCTGGGTCAGTCATCATTGTTCTATACACAAGCTACAGGTAGCACCTTAGCTGCACATTGCAAGAGTTAGTCCAGTTCTTCTCTATACGAAAAAGAGTTGGTTTTATCCCATAGTATTCTGCCCACACCTGCTTGCCATGTGTGCAAACAAATGCACATCCCACCCCTCCACAGTTTTGCTGCCACAGATTGCAAACCCAGCAGTGCACAATGGAGGACCCTGTGATAAGCCTCTTTAAGGAGTGTCTTTTGGAAAAAGGACCCCTCAAGAACTGAGAGGCAAAGAGCTACCCACCTTTCTGTGGGTACCTTTCTCCTGCTGAGCATCAGTGCCACAAAACAGCACTGAACTGGCACAGGATCAAGGGCAGAGTCAGTGAGACACTTGCAAATCTCAGCATGGATTGTATTGGGCCTCTGATACATAGATGTACCACCAACTAAAACATAACCTGTAGATTCCCCCAACTCAAGGCTACACAGTATTAAAGTCAAGCTTTAAGAGCTTTACATTTACTGAAAAGACTCTCAAAACTAAAATGCCTAAAAGCACCTTGAGTGGAGGCTACTAGACCTAGCTAATCACAGAGGCCCAGGCCAGCTAACAGTGACTTGAAGTATTTTGCTGCCCGTAGGTTTAAAGGTGTTTCAGAAGGAGGTATCTGGCCTTGCTAAGGCTTGGCAGTGATTTCTGTAAGATGGAATGGCAAAAAGTGGGTTGCCAGTTGAGAATTTCTGACAGAGCAAGTGAGCCTGGTGGGTTGAACTTGCCAAAGCCTCTCGATGCTGGCACAGCCCGCTTGTGGGAAACTTTCCCACCACTTGAATGGGAACTGAAATAACTCAGTGCTAAAGGGAGCTGCGGACTCTGGCTCTTCCTCCTGAGCTATGCTGCAAACGTTTTCCCTAAATTTTCAAGCACAGAAGAGCAGCCGGCTGCTGTCTGGTGAACATGCCAGTGTGTTTGGCACAAGACAGCCCATTCTCAAAAGCCATATTTCTGCATAGACACATGGAATGCAGATGGGTGTTCAGCATCTCAGATCTGGAACTGAAGAGAGAAATTTATGGCAGGTAACTTCAGCAGCATAATTTTACCTGTCAATTTTGAACTGAATGGCTATGCAGATTACAAAACATATATATATATATATATATATATGCTTGTATATGTATCTACATATCTATCTATCTATCTATCTATCTATCTATCTATCTTACACTTATCATCTCCTTGAAGTCCATGTTGAAATTCACTTATGCAAAGGGAAAACCACGACTTTTTACTTTAAAATCAACATTCTTCTTCTTTTAGACTAAGGAAAAAAAAACCCTAAAAGAATAAAAACAAGACAAATTGTCAGTGGAAGTGAGAGAAAGCATGTAGGATAATTCTCCCATGTCTGATGTAGCTGGATTGAAGCAAGGTAGACTCCTTCTATATTACTTCTCTATACATCATCTACAAAAAAATACAACACCACCACATTTTTTCTGTTAAATCTAATAAGAAAGACAAACTGCCAGTTAGGTATTTCTGAAAGCTTTGATATAGTGACTCCTATTAATTTCAAACGTTTCCCAAGAGTATAGACTGCTGAACTAATACAGACAAGCATTGATTATATGTTTTGCATTATCTAAATCTGCTTTATATTTCCCTTAACAATATAGTTGTTAGTTGCTTATTTCTAAAGTTAAAAAAAAAAGAAAATGCTGTTAAAATAATAGTAAAAAAAGAGGAAAAAAAGGTTCTTCCCTTTTTATCACAACTTAATCAGTTAAATACTTTCAGCAGTTCTTTGCCATGTGCTGTTAAGGTAAATCAAACGAAAGACAGTATTTCTTCTGGAAAACTGCAGGTTCAAGTTAGCCAAGGGCTTGTCATAAACACTGCCTCAAAGCTTGACTTATCCTGACACTTATGTTTGCTTTTATCCTGGCTCTGTGAAGTACTGAAAAAGTCTACAGCTAAGGCTGTCAGTAAGACTCTTGATCTTGAGCACTCAAAACATTTTAGGGTTGTCACGACTGCTTTTTGGGGTGCTTTTCTTGTAGTCTCTGTCCATGCACGCTTAGAAAGACAGACAAGGGTGACTGGTCAGGGAATTCAGCTGGAAGAGCTGGAAGTGTGGAAGCAGCCTTAGAAGGTATCTGAAGATTTTTCTAAAAACAGGCACCTTCAAGTCATTTAATCTCATGTTGCCGGATACATAAGCATATAAAGACCCTAGCTGCTTTTAAAACTTGTGGCTATAGATGTGAGTCTTGATTCCTCTGGAAGGGTTCTTTTCCCAACAAGGGTAGAAAAGAGAAAATTAGACCAGGCACTAAGGCAGTTGAGCAGATAGTTTACTACAATGCGAGCACCTCAGAGAAAATGCCCAGGGGGGAAAAAACCCCCGACAAAACACAAAACCCATAACCCGATCCTCTGCCCCTAGCCAGTTTGCTTTTTCTTATCAGTCTCCTGCAGAGACTCTAAAACTCTTATCTTGATAGGCCAGATTACAAAACTGATCTCTCCGTGATGAATAGGAATCAAACTATGTTTTCCACTGTCAGCAAACCATACATTCCCAGTCCAGATAATTCATAAATACTGCCTCTCCCTCCCAGCTCCACTGTCATCCTTTCTCAGACTCCTTACCCTCCCCCCAATTCATTCCTGTGCTTTAATACCATCTAAGAGTCCTTAGTGACAAGAGGATCTGCTTGCTGTGCAGGTGCAAGTTTTCAGCACCACAGCACAACAGCAATACCAGCCCCTTCTGCCCTCCTCAGGGCTTCTCTTTGTGAAACACTTTTTCTTTTTCTGCCTTTTCAGCTCCATGCTGAACAACCCCATGCAGCTAATCTGATTATGCTAATTTGTACTTCATGAACCTAAAGACTGTAAAGGGATCTGCAGAGGGTGAGCTGGGCTGAGGATGAGGGTGGTGAGGACAAGAGAGAGGGCATGGGGCAGGGGGAGAGAACCGGGGGAGGCACAAACTGTGGATTCAAGTCAGTTAAGAAAAAAAGCCCTCTGTATTGCCAAACAAAGCACACTCTGGGTAACCCCTTGCTGCTCTTGACAATTTAGAGTGTCCCAAACTGGTCTGCACTACTGAGCCAAAAAGGGAGCATGGAGAATTTACAATGAAGGGGCACAATGAGAAGTCTGTTTCTTGTTGAATATTGCTTTTCTTTCTCCTTAACTTAATCCTTCCCAGAATCTAGTAGCTGAAGTATGGTCCACAAATTGTTCATTGCTTGGTAGATACGGCACTAGACGGCTTCTGGGCACATACAACCTCATCTATCCAAGTTGACTGATGCTGCACTTGCAATTTATTGAATAATGGGCAGTGACGCTCCTTCTGCAGGAGCTGACAGCATTCACAGCCTGGTTTTACCAACATTACCTTTGCTACAGCTGGAATTAGTCTGGAAAGAGTCCTGACATGAAACATATAAATGGTATGGAAAAAAATTGTTTTCAAGGTTAAAGCAACCCTATGGTAGAGTTTTGGCAATTGTGGAATTGTTTGCATTGGCAGGGACCACCTGGTATCATCTGGTCCAACCCTCCTGCTCAAGCCATGTCACCTTGAGCTGGCTGCCCAGGACTGCACCCAGTCATACTTTGAATATCTCCACAGACAGACAGTCCACAAGCTTTCTGGGAAACCCATTCCTGTGTTTTACCACCCTCATATTAAAAAAAGATTTTTCTTGTATTCAGATGGATTTTCTTGGGTTTTAATTCATATCCATTGCCTCTTGTCCAGACAGTGGGCAACACTGAGAAGAGTCTGTCTCCCTGTACATCATTTCCTCCCAGTACATATGGGTACACATCGAGAAACTTCCCTTCAACCATCTCTTCTCCAGGCTGAACAGTCCTATCTCTCTCAGCCTTTCCTATGAAAGACATTCCAGTACCTTAACTGTCGCCCTCCACTGGACTTGCTCCAGTAAGCCCATGTATTTCTTCTACTGGGAAGCCCAGAACTGGACACAGCACTCCAGATGTGGCATCATCAGAGCTGAAGAGAAGGGATGGATCACCTCCCTCAACCTGCTTGCAGGACCCCGGCTGTTCTTCAAGATGGTTGTATCAGTGTGGGACCAAGACTGAGTGTTGGTCTAAGTTGTTTCCCAGGATGGTGAGAGCAAGCACAACTCTACCACTGCCTCGGCTAAGTGAATTTGTTACAAATCAGAAGTATATTTTGTCTTTCAAACTGAAAATCGTTGGAGAGAGGCAGCCTGTTTCCACACATAATAAAAGCACTATCTACATACATGCCTGCAGAGGTGACAAGAGAGAGAAGGGGCCATTACAACAATTCCAGGCAAAGATGGGCCTGAGCTTGCTGTCACTAAAACTGGTGAACATTGTTTAATAGCCAAAGGCATATGGGGAAATAACAACTCTCTCCTTAACAACCATTTCCTGTTCTGTGCTCTTCTCAGGCAGAAATTCAGAAGGTTAAATTCTGGGAGACAATTTTTGCCTCTGGTGAAGGTAAATTTTTTGCTAGTGAGAAGGAAAACAGGAGGTGGAGGGAAGGCATTTGCTCTTTACTCCATCTTAAATAGGATGGCTCCCCTTTCTCATGCAGAGCAGACTATTTGTTAAGTCCTGCAACCCTAAGCAGAGTATTTCAGGACACCATTTTATGAAAGCAAATGGAGGATGAAAAATGTATGTCTTAAAGCTGTCATCCCAGGTCTAGTCTGAGGTTCAGCTGCACTTGCATTATGTTTGAAAGAAAGGATTACATGTAGATTATATGATACAGTAGAAAACACGCAGAATCTTTCCAGCATTGCTCTCTATACTCAAGATCTCATTTGCTGAATGTGTAGTGCATAACAATGTATATATCAATATTTAACAAAACTGGCTTTAAACAACACTGTGAATGGTGTGACTAAGCAAAGAGGCATAAAAAATATCAGAAATGTAAGACTAACAGGCTAAATTCAAATATAAAGAGTATGCTTTTAGAAATCACCTCATGCTGACTGCAGCCTCTGTGCTCATAATACGCATGGAAATGTCCCTTGTGTTCCTTCTTTTCCTTGGAAAGCAGAGAAGTTTATCAGATGTGAGCCAAACCGAAGTGGGATTTTTAAGAACTCTTTTATATTATACATAAATACATTTGATTAAACAAATAGCTTGAAATCTGAGATACTCAGTAATCCCAGATCCTATGGTCCCTGAAAGCCAGATTCTGATATCTAATGAACTTTAAAGACCTTGGTTTTTGACCTACTGAGGGCAAAACTCTCTAACAGAGAAAAAACAGTGCATGCAGCAGGACTTACTGAGTAGTTGGAGGCATGGTGATTTGTATCATATGAGACCTCACTGTGTCCTTTATTTCCCTTCTGCAGCAGGTCTTGGGTGAGATCAGGCCGGCGAGGATTTGGCAAAGGAGATAAGCAGAGTAAGTAGCATAATCTAGAGGAGAAGGTCTTGCTCTGTTACATCTTGTCTTTCTCCTGACCTGGGGAAAGACCTTGCCCAGACCACTCCTTTTCGTAACATTTTGTTTATAGAGATAGTGAATTATAATAAGCAAGGATGTTTCTCTTGCTTTGTATACATAGGGAGTTCAATGCAATGGCCTTTGGCCTGTTTGAAACCTCTAAGTAATACTGTGACATACAATACTAATAAAATAACAGTTACAGTATCAGGAATATATGAGGAATGTGTTGCCTACTATCACTGACAATAACCTTGAGATTAGCTAGCAGTGCTTATTAATGACCTAGATTGTTTCAGGAAAAAAAAAACCAAACAACCCCAAACCACAAGAAATTGGTTGAAATAAGCCCACAGTTTTCAGAGTCTCATGTGGATGGAGTGGGACTGCTCAGTTAACCACAATGACAATCATGTAGAGATGAAAGGCACAGAAGGTGTATGAAGCGCAAGCTCTTGGGAACCATGTACACAATGAGAGGAGAGAGAAGCTGCTCAGCGCTTGTTGGAGCTGAACCACAATTCAATACAACGGCTAAAAATTCAACCAGGGAACATTACAGGAGAGTGACACTGCGGCACTCCTGCATGCCATTGTCTCAGCCCATATGTCTGCCAAAGGCAAGTCCCAGCTGTAAGGAAAGACATCTTTTAACCTTGATTGCATCAACAGAGTGCTGGAACCTGTTCCAGTCCTGTGAACAAAGCATCTAATGATATATCTAATGAAATAGGAAGGAGATAAATAAGGTAAGTAAGAGTTCAAGCCCATTCTGGAAATCAGCTCTGTTCAAATAGCATACTGCTAAGGAACAAGATGTGCGAAGAGGATTAACCTAACAATGAAACCCAAGCACAGATCAAAAGAACTGAGCTCTCAGGAGTCTGGTGACCATTTCTAGAAGAGCTACATCCCTGCAGCCAAGATCATAACTTTTGTATGGTGCACCTCTGGCACCTCAATTCAGCTCTACAAGAAGTCATGACTGAGCTTACTGCTCAATAAAGATACAAGATACATGGAGTAAGTAACTCAAGAGCCTGAAGCACATGTTTTGCCTAATTGTGTGGACATGACCAATGGCATATGCTAGTGAGCTCCTGAGTAGAATCAGCAGCCGACAAGCTGCTTCAGTCCCCAGTCCGGCCTTCACCCAGGAACCTACACAAAACTGCTTCTTTAAAGGTTGTAGGAGGAGAAGTTTTAAATGGATTCTTAAGTATCTGTGACTTTAATCTGGTGTGAGGGAGATCCGAGGCAGATGTACATCTAAGCAATGCTACTGCTCAGTTCAAGCAACACTTCCACCTCTCCACTTCACAAACTAGATTGGCATCAACCAGCACATAAGGAAAATAAAAGAAAGTAATGTTGTGTTAGTAGACAAATGGCCATGGGAACTTCCTGTGATTTATTTTCTCAACTAAGTTTTGCAAAGCACTTTGGCAAACAAGTTCATTAAAAAAAATGAAAGGACACAGGAGAAGGTGACATGCTGGGAGGAGATTGTGCAAAAGAATGAGGGTAACAGTAGTGAAACACTAAGCTGAAAGGCATGCGGAGGTAAAGGTGAGATCTGAGTATGTTGGTGTTCATTGAAAACATGCATAAGTAAGGTGACAAAGGTGGGATGAACAGGCAGATTCTCACTGAGAGGTGTACTAAGCCATGACTTAATGCTGAGGATGGCACAGAAAAAGCAGGGAAACTGGGAATGTAATAATAACTATGAAGAGCAGCACTGAAATAAATAGGCAATGTTGATGGATATGCAGTGCTAATGAGAGAGGACAGAGAAGAAGATGTACTGGAATGTCAAAGTAAGCAGCTTCCGGAGGATAACATACTGTTGGAAATTGGGGAAATACTAACAAAGAAGAAAATGATGGAGCAGAGTGGGAACTGGATTGGAAGAAAATTGATGGCAGTATGGCAGATGACTACAAATCACAAACATGGTGGGAGGAGAGCAGACAATGGGAATTGCCATTTTCATATATGGCAAAGATTACTACTTTCACCTGACTTGATTTTGATGCATACACTTGGGTTTGAGAGATCTTATTGGAAAGATAAATAAATTTAATCTAATAATCAATAAAATAGGAATATTTCTAATTTCCTGATTTTGGGAGGTAGAGTACAGATGTATGAGTTTTGAGGCATACTGGTGACTGAAGAAGTCCTTTTTTTGATAAGGCACCATTTTCAAATTACACGTCAATGTCTGTAGGATTCCAGATATTACAAAATAAAACAGTACATAAACATATTCCACATTTAGCAGCAACTTCACCAGCCATGCTTCCACGCTACTTACACTGACCCCCTTTTCAAACAGTAAACTAGCTTAACTGCCATATGAAATGGACACAACAAATGCATCAGGTATGACAGCTCTAGTTCATCTTATCCACAGCTTCTGTAAGATCTAGGGAGTAAGGGGTTACTGAGGTCAAGCCTTGTGGAGATTAAAGATGTGGACATCCACTCACTTTGAAACCTATTCTCTTTGTTACTGTCAATTGCTATGTGGTGGTTTCAGCTTTGCCTAGAATGGACCAAGAACACCTGTCTAATCCAGGATCAGTTACGACTTGCAGCAAGGCAGCCGTCAGGAATAGCTGTCAGGCATGTAATATCCTAGACTTTCACAGCTGTCTCAGAAGTAAAAATGTGGTGACTTCACGAACAGCTGGAAGGTTTTCCGAATTTCCTTCATAAAATATTTGTATTAATTTATCAGTGTCCTCTTGGAAAGGATAACCAATTCTGCAAAAAAGCTCTCCAGTGCATGTGGAAGCTGGGTAGCTAATCAGCAGGTGTCTACAATCATGTGGTTTTTTAAGTCATGCTAATATTCCTTGGGCAAGAGAGTCAGTTTAAGTTTGTGCTTTGTTCTCAGGTTGAGCTTTATGCTTATGCAATAGAACAGAATACTAGTCAGTCCATCTCTAAATTTTTTTGTATGTGTAGTGTGCTCAGCTGTTTTTATGAATTGAAGAATGGTGTGTTCTTCCACTTTGAAATCAGCAACACAAAAAAAAACCTGTGCAAGACACACATTGACGTGTACCTAGCTCACAGAGTAAACCCACCCTTTCACACTGTCACAGTTCTCTCAGTATCAGCTTGCTTGGTCCAAGGACGAATGAGATTATTTCAGGGGTGCTTATCCTCTGTTATCTTTAAGTTACTCCTGAAATGTCTGGGATAGCTACTCTATTTATTACACATACTATGTTCCTTGATCCGATTTCTCTTTGGTGGGTTCCTGTCCTATGCTCTGCTAAGATGCCACCCTGAATGAATAGAAACCTCAAGAATCTCTCCTTGGTTATCAGCAAACTTAGAGAAACTATTCTTATTTCCTGCTGGTGCGGGAGGCAGAAAACCAACCAGAACCTCTTTCTAGTTCAGGTGCATCAGCTAACACGTTTCCCATGTAACTGCTGCAAAGGATGCTTGTGGAGATCCACCTTCACACTAGCTCCCTCTGCTTTGGAAAACAATGTTTCAGGTGCACTGAAGAGCCTCTGAAAGAGGGTGTGGTATGTATTTGAGAACCTGAATAAACATTCAGGTAGCTATTGCCCATCTGCTACAAGAGAGCACCAGTATCAGTATCACTGCTGGCATTTAGAACTCCAGTCTGTCTACGTGAGCTGCAGGTACAGCAGTAGCTGCACTGCAGACATTGTCATCAGGCACAACACGTCACCGGCCCAAATTAAGATTATTTTTGTGTGTGTGT
This sequence comes from Apaloderma vittatum, assembly GCF_000703405.1. Classification (NCBI taxonomy): domain Eukaryota; kingdom Metazoa; phylum Chordata; class Aves; order Trogoniformes; family Trogonidae; genus Apaloderma; species Apaloderma vittatum. The sequence goes on from NW_009733619.1 coordinate 16,304, forward strand.
GTGTCACTATAGATTTGTTGTGGCCGTTGCCATTGTATTTCTCCCCTTCTCCGTGACCACAGACAAGATAGCAATGAACCTGATGCCACTCCGTGGGAATAAGGCAGTACTGCAAGGAGCTAAACGGTCCAGCTTCACTACAGGCGATGGGTACAGAGGATTACTACATCGTAAAACTCTATCAGCAACTCCTCTGCTGCTGCAGCTGCATAGACACGTATCACTGTTCATTGGGAACAAAAATGATGCCGTCAGAGAATGCAGCTTGATATTTATTATGTCTTATGGCCTATGAGCTGTGGCAAAGCAGTATTCTGCTCTAGAAAACAAACTGTGACTCCCATGTCTGCACACAAGCACAACAGAAAATAAGAACTAGAAATGTTATTAATGAGACTAGTAGGAGATAACTTCAGCTAAATGTTGAGCTCTTCATGTAAATGAAATGCAGGGTGGAGATGTCCAGAAGATAGCAACCAGGTACATACAGCCCAAGTGTGAGGAAGAAAATGAGCCACTGGACAAACAGAAGGAAGAGGCATTGAGAATAAGGAGATCTTATTCTGTGAATATGGTGCTGATAAGAAGAAAATCAATTAGAAGGATGGCTTACTACCCATGGCAATGTATAATTATTCCGAGGAAAGCTCAAGTGTTTGTTTGCTATCATTCTCTGCATAAACCTCTATCCAAAAACGATCCTACACTTTTTCCAGTTATTTCCTGAAACTGTTTCTTGGTAGGCAAAGAACAAGTTTAAAAGCACACACAGGAATTGTATATTTTCAGGCTGCTTAGACTGATTAACTACACCACACCGTGTGCAAATCTTACAGCCATTAACAGCTTTCTTCACTAGCTTGTGGAAATTGAGTGTAAAAGGCAAAAACGGTGCCTTTCTTTAGCAGGAAAAAAAGCCAACCAAGTAAACTTCCACCCTCAGTGAAGAAAAAAAAAAGGATAACATACTGAAGAAGTAAGGACATGAACAACCCCTAACTTGGGTCCATGATGAACTGTGTCAAATAAACATAATTTCAGGCTATCACAGGTTAGTCAGTCCGGTGGATAAAAAAACCCCCGATGTTGTGCATTTGGTAGTTTAGTAACTTACAGTTAGATAATGTTTCCCTTGGGAAGCTTGTGAGCAAACTAGTTTTGTTGAAAATACTGTAGGATTGATGGAAAACTGGTTAGGCATATACTTTTAGAAGACAAAACAGGTAACAAGAGCCTTCACTGCTAAAATGGATGTAAAGATGTATTAAAAGGGTTTCTGCTGAGGTCTGACCAAGATCTGGAATGCATTAATACCCTCTGTAATTATGGTGGTAAACAGATGACATCAGCCTGGGAGAGACCACATCTTGGAGCAACTGTGTTGGTAATCCTAAATACTCTTGATGAGGTCTTGACGTGTGCTTGCAGCCCAGTAGGCAAATCACATCCTGGGCTGCATCAAAAGAAGCATGACCAGCAGATCAAGAGAGGCGATCCTGTCCCTCTACTCTGCTCTGGCGAGACCTCAGCTGGAGCCCTCCATCCGGCACTGGAGCTCTCAATGCAAGAAGAATGTGGACTTGCTGGAGCAGGTCCAGAGGAGGCCACAAAAACGATGAAACCACTGGAGAACATCTTCCACGAAGACAGGCTGAGAGAGTTGGGCTTGTTGAGCCTGAAGAAGAGAAGGCTCTGTAGAGACCTTATAGTGGCCTGCCAGTACCTGGAGGGGGCCTGCAGGGAAGCTGGGGAGAGGCTGTTCACAAGGGTGTGTAGTGACAGGGTGAGGGGAAATGGTTTTAAACTAGAGCAGGACAGATTTAGATTAGACATTAGGAAGAAGTTCTTTACTATGAGGGCGGTGAAACACTGCAACAGGTTGCCCAGAGAGGTGGTGAGGGCTCCATCCCTGGAGACGTTCAAGGTCAGGTTTGATGGGGCTCTGAGCAACCTGATCTGGTTAAAGGTGTCCCTGCTCACGGCAGGGGTTGGACGACATGGCCCTTAAAGGTCCCTCGCAGCTCAATTCATTCTATGATTCCATGAATTGAAGAAAAGTTCTATTTTTTTTAAAGAAACTAAATAAAAGAAAAAAGGGCTAAAGCTAAGGTACCATGCGAGTGTCGAGAAGGCGCTGGGAAGCACACAGAATCTCGAGCTGGTCGCGAAAGGTTATGAGCATTGTATTTTTTTAAAAACAAAAAAAAACCAAACCCGGCAGAGCTGTTAAGTGTTCAGA
>NW_009733620.1:0-387 GCF_000703405.1 Apaloderma vittatum
CTGAGAGGGCTGTCAGCCATTGGAACAGGCTGCCCAAGGAGGGGGCTGAGTCACCATCCCTGGAGGGGTTTAAGAGAAGGGTGGATGTTGCACTGAAGGACAGGGTCTAGTGCTGTTGACAGGGGTAGTAAAAGGTTGGACTCCATGATCATGAAGGTCTCTTCCAGTCAAAACTGTTCTATGGCTCTACGGCTTTTGAGCCCAGTGAGCTAAACCTGCTGACATGAACACAGCCAGGAAGAATCCCCGTATTTTACAGTAACTCTACTTTTATAGGAGCCTAAAGGATTCTCTCCAAACGGGCATCACCTCTTCCTGTGACAAGAGACAAGTACCAACCTCTCTACAATGTCCTTTCACGGAATTGTAGAGCCTGATGAGATCCCT
>NW_009733620.1:761-11478 GCF_000703405.1 Apaloderma vittatum
CGTTTCATGTTTTTCGCGCTGTCTTAGCACTTCTGCAGAACCGCAGCAGAACCCACGCGCAGCCCACACTGATGCCCGGCCTTTCACCGTGACATTTTCAGCAAATAATCTATCAACGACTCTGGCCAGGGACCCCCTGAGAGTGTGAAGCTGCCAGTGGAAACACCAGCGGAGGGACATGGCAATAAAGATGCCAAAATAGAGAATAGGGAACTGCTTTTTTGCCATTCTATGAAACCACAAGAGAGAGCCTAAATTAGTGAAGAATCAAGAAAGAAAAGGAGTCAGCGACACCAAAAAAAGTACAGATAACGACGAGCAGACACTCCTACGCGCCTCGCTGCGAGGCGGCTGCTCGCCTGCTCTGACGGGGCTCTCGAGACTTGACAAAATAAATGCGATGAAAGGAAGCTGGTGCTGCAGCAGTTTGGAAGAATACTGTCACCTTCACGAAATTTTTCTGCCTATTCAGCCAGATTTGTCCACTCCGCGGATGAATTGGAGGATGAAGTGAACCAAGAAAGGAAGCGTGGTTAGTACCGCCTCCGCGAGGGAGCAGGAAGGAAGGTTTGGGGAAATTAGTCACTAGTAACTTTACTCATCTGTATGGACTCACGAGCAGTTGTACGACCTATTTTTAACTCTCAGAAAAAAAAAAAGAGATGCGGGAACTCAAATATAAATGTATTAATTCAAAAGTTACGTCTTCTTTTTGTCAAGAGCCTTTAAAAAACTTGAGAAAAAACCTACAAAATTGAAGAAAATGTATTTCGCTTTTACTAAGACTCACCGTTGGGCTGAACCAAGTCACAGAAGATGTCAGCTTAAGAAATGAACGTTTTGAGCAGTTACAGGGTCAGAAGAAAATGGGGTTATAAGAGAAATTCTTTTGCAGTCTTACCTGCAGAATAAATTATCGCTCACTTGACTGCAGTAACCACGCTCATATGCACAGGCTGTACCACCGGCAAGAAAACTCCATCAAGTATATTTTTTCTTTTCAGCTTTATTACAACGATAGACTAAAATAGATTTCTTGGCTCATTCAGAGCCTTGATTAGACGTGATTATATGATTCTCTAATCGTAAAGGGTCAAAATAACAGATAAGAGAGCACATTATCCCCCCCGAATGCAAGTAGTTACGTCCTCCTGTACCTCTTGTCCACCACAAACAAAAACAACGGGGTGATGTAGAGGAAGAAAAACCACTTACCACATGCGAGAATCCACTTCGTATTTGTACAAGTCATCTGCCAGCCTGTATTTGTTGGCACTGAACGCTTTGTAGTCAAAATAATAGATAAGAGAGCACCTTATCCCCCTTGAATGCAAGTACTTACATCCTTCTGTACCCCTTGTCCACAAACAAAAATAATGGGGTGGTGTAGAGGAAGAAAAACCACTTACCACATGCGAGAATCCACTTCGTATTTGTACAAGTCATCTGCTAGCCTGTATTTGTTGGCACTGAACGCTTTGTAGCCTCCGTGGATATAAATCGATCTCGTGTTTGGATCGTAAACGCTGCTGTGACCATACCCTCCTTGCACCAAAGCTCCGCTCGTCTGCAAAATGTTCCAGGTATTTGCGGCTGAGAAATGAAAAAAGCGAGGGAGAAAGCATGGCTGATGTCTCTCCGTTAATAACTTCTCAACAAATTGCACAGGGAAGCAAATTGGGTTTCCCTTGACTCGGATTTAGACACCGTCTCTATCGCTTCATATCCAAAAAGTGTTCTCCTTCAAGGAGTTTGTTTGTCAAGAAGTATTGTCCAGTATTTTTAATTAGGCCAGAAATACCTCTTCTACAGTCATTTATTACATTTTGCAGGCAGGCTAAGAAAGTGAGAGATGAAAAGTACAGAAATAATACGCTGCATTTCAACGACATGAAAATGCCAGCGCCGTGGCTTGATCTGGAATGGTACCCAAGAGCACTTTTATTTTATATATATAAAGCCAGACAGCACTGAAGTCAAGTTAAGTATGACTGTGAAGAACATTGCAGTTAAAAACTAGCATGTGATTAACGGTCCTGTAGCTCACTCGCTAAAATAACCTTGGTTTGAAGCACTCTAGACATAATACAACAGCAAGTGAAACAAAAATGTCAAATTACACACCAATTCTGTGTAGCGAGTGCAGAATGGGATCCTGCACGGGTTTCCAAACTCCAGGGCAGATCAGGCACACAAAAGGCAAAGGAATTTACAGTCTGCAAGACCACACGCAGCAACAACAGAACAGCAGGGAAACAAATCGCTGCCGCACACATCCTGGTTTTCTCTGGCTTTCTCCTGGAGGCAGAAAGCTCGCTTGTGTGGCCACCAGTGAACCAGAGCAGGCTCCAGGACAACCTCTGGATCAAGATGACTGAAGGACAAGGATAACAGGTCGGAAGCACAGCTAGGGCTGCTATGTCTGAGAAAAAGCAGCACATTCTCACTGTGAACTTCCTAGACTTAACTATACTCCCTACTGGGTCAGTGAAGCAAGGGACACACCTCCAGAGAGCCACTTCAGAGCAGCTAAGTTAGGTACTGGAAACCTCTGGATCTTAAAATCACAGTATGGACTATTCCCAGAGATACGGGGACCAGATTACATCACAGATAATGGGAGTTCAGAAACTTGTTCCCTGTTCCCCTAAGGCTGTGAAGACAGGGGCATCAGGTTAAGTGGATACTTGGTCTGAACGAGTCCAGCTTCTTGTATTCGCAGGATAAAAAAAATAAATTCCAAAGTGTTTGCTTTGCCGGAGGGAGAGAGGAGAATTAATGTAAATTATCCCACAGTCATCCTGCTTTGTCTCTCAATTAGTTGTTTTGTCTTGGGGAACTAACAAAGCTGTGTAAAGCGGGAGGCACGTGCCTGCCTGTTCACTGGAAGTTCAGCTGAACTTCTTGTACACACAAACAGAAGAAGACACCGTCTGTCTCTGTTTTGCTACGTGAGTACAAATCGTTTGAACAAATTTTCCAACTGTTAGAACTGAAGCGAACAGTAGGCAGGGCCCTACTCACTCAGGTTGTATTCCTGGACGTTGCTGATGTAACCGTAGAGAGGGCAGTGGCCAAAGATGACGAGCATGACGGCGCTGCCGTCCTGCAGGGTGACGATGTGTGCCGAGTGGCCAACGACGGCGTACTGCTCCTTGGCTTTCGGTGTCACCTGGGTCCAGGTCTGCGTGGGAATGTGGAACACCCACAGCTGGCTGGTCACGTTCCCCGTCGCATCTATTTTTCCACCATACATGTATATATCATCCTGGAAAACATCAGTTTTGAAATGAGGCCGACGAGTTTGGCATTTAGGAAAGACCTAATATGTGATTAATTAAGTTATTGCATTTTATCTTCTGGCAGCTTAAGTTTTTCTCCTCTCACAAGGAGAAATTATCTCCTTCACCAGTCACATTCGATACGAAAGCAACCCCGACTGCCAGGGTCTGTACCCAAATCTGTAATGAAAGAACACCTTCAACATATACAATTTACCCAGCAGCAGGGTACAGAGGGGAAGGGGTATGTGGGGAAGGATTTACCTTCAGATGACAGACAGCAAAATTTAGGTGCCTGTATGCTAGCCGAGTGTCTAAATATATATATGTGTATATATATGTGTGTGTGTAAAATACAGTGAGATCTGGAGAATAATTCAACTGATCAAAAGCAGGGAAGGTGTACTCACTTTTGGGTGAGCTGACTTGCTCCCCTGATTTTGCCACCTAGGTCTGTTTTCACTATAAACGGAGCTCAGAAGCTCCCAGAAGCACCCAGAGTTACGTACCTGAACTCAGGGGATTTAATAAGCAAGCTCAACCGCTCCCATAGCGTGCAAATGCAAATAGCAGGAGACACTTCACGGGCAGTTATGATGGAAATTCCTCTTTGTCCCTACACTGAAAGCTTCGTCTTCTTAGTTAATGCTCTAACAAAAAATGAGAACCCTTTGGAAAGACGGGAGCCAGGATAATTAGACAGGGTTTTATTAATCATCTCTTAGGGTTTTATTAATCATCCTGTTAGAGATAAGTTCCAAAACTCTGCCCAGTTTCCTTTGTGGGTTTCTCCAGGCATCTCAGAGTCAGTCATGAACCCACCAAAGTGTGTAATGGAGCCCTCATTCCCCACTGGCAAGGCAGGGCAGGGAAATTCCCCACTAGAGCTGGTGCTTCTTGGGAAATTCCTGAGAACCACTGATGGCAAACCCACTTATCACAGAACCATAGAATCGTTTGGTTTGGAAAAGACCTTTAAGATCACCACATCCAACCATTAACTCAGCACTGCCAAGTCCACCACTAACCCATGTCCCTGAGCACCACATCCACATGGTTTTTAAATCCCTCCAGGGGTAGGAACTCCACCACTGCCCTGGGCAGCCTGTGCCAGGGCTCGACAACCCTTCTGGGGAAGACGTTTTTTCCTAAGACACAATCTCAACCTCCTCTGGTGCAGCTTGAGGCCATTTCCTCTTGCTTTATCCCTTGTTACTGGGGAGAAGAGACCGACCCCACCTCGCTACAACCTCCTGTCAGGGAGTTGCAGAGAGCACAAAGGTCTCCCCTCAACCTCCTCTTCTCCAGCTGAACATCCCCAGCTCCCTCAGCCGCTCCCCATCATACTCGTTCTCCAGACCCTTCCCCAGCTCTATTGTCCTTCTCTGGACACCTCCAGCACCTCAATGTTGTTCTTGCAGTGAGGGACCCAAAACTAAACAAAATATTCAAGGTATAGTATTTGATTAGGTAGACCTGAGAATGCATTAGTGCTTCTTAACCTTTCTTCTTGCCCTTCTTTGAACACAATCTTTCTTTTGAAAAGCTGTTCGCAGAATGAGCCCCAGCAGGTAGGAATTTCCATCCTTCTCAGGTTCCTCAAGTGTTCTGTTTGTGAACAGTGCTGTGTGGAGTTTTTCAAGTGCTTCTAATTATGCTTGCGCTGTGATGAGCTAATTAACATTCCAAAATCAAAGGTCAGCAATGGATTGGCTCATTTCCTTTTCAAAGACTTTGCCATTCTGCTCTCTCATGGCCCATACCCAAAGCAAGGCAACGAAGTTAAGAAAGAATCAAAAAAACCTGCTGGTTCACGTGTTGGAAGAAGGGATTCACACGTCCACTGCAGAAGCAGAGCTAAAAAATCTTTAATTCAGTGGCTCTGCTTTGATGCCTTGGGCAACAGAGCTCATAAAAATATTTAGGTGGTCTACACAAAAGGCAGCTGGGGAACAAGCTAAGCCCCAGTAAAGTCCAGCCGTCAGGCATCTCCTGCTAGCACAGACCGTAAGAAGGAAATAATGGAGTTACTGACCTCGGTCAGCCTTAAAATCTCTGAGAAAAGGGTAAAGAAGGAGCACACTAGGAAAGGAACTACAGACTTGATAGAATTCCAGTCCAACGACTCACTGGAGTACCATTACACAGACTGGGATACCCACAGACAAGCTGCTGCAGGAGAAACACTTCTCCGAAAGGAAGATTGATCGATGGAACGGGACCGGCGCGGGGGAGATGGAGAAATCATCCACGAGGTGAGTCTGCAGGACTGAACTTACCTTATACAACGCCAGCGAATGACCGTATCTCATCTCTACCGAGTTCACAGTGTTGTTCAGCGGAAGCCACTCTTCAGAGATAAGATCATACCTGTGTAATAAAAATTGAACTGATTTCTCAAGAAGTAGACGGTAAAGTTGAGAAGATTATTGTTCGTCCTTTCTGGGATATGTGGGAAATTATTTGATTTAATGAAAGCCATAGATATACCAAGATTTTGGCAAACAAAAAACACTTCCAGACTACTCAAGGATTACAAAACTCGGTCGAGCCTGCTCCGTCACTTAACGTCCACTTGTTGATTTGCGTTTCCCCAAGTTTTCTTTTCCATGCAAAACGAAGAGATAACGCCTTGTGTTGTATGAAGCTACGACAACTTACACCACGTGATCCACCCAAAAGAGCAGAAAAACAGATAAACAAAAACACCTGCCACTGCTTAAAAGCCATTTTTTAATTAGGCCTTTGTCATCTGAGTGTATTTTTTTCTGTGCACTTCAAACAAGATAAACCCTTCGCCCTTAAAATGGCCTGTGGCTTTTTAGATAAAAGAATGAACTACACTTGCCAGGCTTACAGTCTCATAAAATAAAATCATCTCTGCGAAAGCGTTCGGTGAAGCCACAGAGTATCTGTTGAAAATCCAGGCATGACTTTGGAAGGGCAAATTGTGGACGTAATCAGCAACTATTCTACACCCAAGTGTGCATTTTCAAACCCTCTTTAACTTCCCTTAGAAGAACCATTTGTTACCACTGGACGTGGGCGCAGAACACGCAGCTCTCACTTAGGTCCACAAAATTGAGGGGAAAACTCATCTTTTGCCTAAATCTGCCCAAATACTACCAAGCTCAAGAGGAAGCCTGAAATGTTTGGGTTTTGTTTTTTTTTCTTTATGGGGGATTTCCATGCAGCACATAATTATTATTTGATATTTCAGTCACTGTTAAATCTCTCTGACTAACTGCACAAACGTCACCATCCTAAACGCCACTCCCTGCTTAGTATCTCACCCTCTACGCATAAACACCCACAGTAATCAGGATGCATTAATTAAGGAGCCAAACACTCTGAAGTCACACAGATACAACACAATCTCATATCAAGAAGGGCTAATGGCACAGAAGCACTCCTTAGCAGCTTTTCCCCAAGTCTCTAACGTGAGCCTCAGTTTTTCTTACTGCTGTTTTCCCCTGGAGATGAAGTGTAGGCAAAAGCACAGCGTGTCAGATGGCATTTTCTAAAAATAATTCTCAAATCCAAGTTCCCCTACTTAGACTTTATTATCTAGGTTTATACTCACGCTAAAACCTTCTGAGAGTCAGAATGATTGAAGACATAGCCTCCAACAATCCACATTTTATTGTCATGGATTACGGTTTTGTGAGATGCTCTAGGAAGTTTTGGAAGAGAGTATTCCTCCCGGGTCCAAAATGACTGGTTCGCAGGAACAGGAATTGAACAGCCAGGACCTAGGAAAATAAGGATTAGAAGTTAAATTGATTTTTTACAAAGCCTGTACTTCAGCTAGAGGTCAATACCCCGCACCACAGGTAACACAGATGGTGCACGGCCTCATTTCTTTGCCCACCCCAGCAATCTGTGATGCACTTGGTGTGCGATCACCCAACCGCAACCACAGACTTCAAATTTAAAATTGTCTTCAGAGCTAAAAAGCAGTTCCAGACTAGATGAATCTGTGACGCAGCAAAGCAGACACTCTGCCTTGTTACCCCTCGCTGTGATTACAGGGGGGCAGACGCCCTCCCACTCCACATGACAAGGGAGTGGTGAGACACTGGAAGAGGTTGCCCGAGGAGATCGTGGCAGTCCCATCCCTGGAAGGGTTCAAGCCAGGTTGGACGGGGCTTGGAGCAACCTGGGCTGGTGGGAGAGAGGTGTCCCTGCCCACAGCAGGGGAGTTGGAAAGAGACGATCTTTAAGGTCTCTTCCAACCTGAACCATTCTATGATTCTATGCTTGATTCTATGGTTCTAAGATTGATTTTTTCATCTATATATATGAAAATGTAGATACCATATTCTTAGTCAACATGCTAACACTTGTCAAGCAAAATATTCTTAAATACTCCCAGTTGACCTGCAAGAGCCACACAAGGAAAAGGCATCCAAAAGCTTCTCTACATTGACCAGGAGGCTTACCTTGCCAGCCTGCAGAGCACAAACACGCCTTAGTGTCATTCAAGTTGCAACGTCCTCTCTCAGGAGCCCCACAATCATCGTCGCAGTAGGGAATGTCACAGGCTTCTCCCTTCCAGTATTTGGCACATTCACATTCCAGAGCGTTGCTGCTGTTATTGAGCTTGCACTCTCCTCGGCCGGAGCAATTATTGGGACACATATTGAAACTGCAAACGGGAGAAAGAAGGTCTGTCAGTAAGGAAACAGATTCCCCAGCCCAACCTCTTATTAACAAACGTAAGAGTGATGCTGAACAGAAATTAGCGCAGCTGTTTGCTAACGAACAAACCAACAAGAGCTGCTCATCCAGAATCTGACGTGAGGGACCCGCAGAGATTTGTTCTCTTGTCTACTATCTATAGAGCTGCCTCACTTAGTGAGTTAAACTTGCACCTCCTCTGAAAAATTATCAGTCCGACTTTTAGCCATTTGTAATGCAAATGAACTGTCTTAAAACAGCCAACAGTGAGAATGTAATCAGCACTTAAGGCTTTTGTAGGGTCTGTGCAATTGGTACTAAACTACTCACAATTAGGAGCTATTCTGGGATCTGCTTACGCTTGAGATGAATCCCAAGCCGAAGATGTGCCGGTTTTGAATGATTTCTGATTTTATAGTATCTGTGATGTAGCTGAGGCAAAAACCAGGCACATCCTTGGTGAAAACTCAAATTCAGAGATCTTATCCATTTCCAACTTGCGGGTTTTTTGTGGTGTATCAATCAGTCTAATTCACAGATCGGGATTAATCCCCAATATCCTCACTGCCAGCTGGAGTCATAGAATCATAGAATCATAGAAAGGCTGTGGCTCTGAGACCATAATTTTACAAGTACTGGTTGAATACCTACCATCAGGAGTACCTAAAAAGCCTGTTAAACTCCAAATAAATAAACGTTAGGAAGAGACCTGACAACCAGAACGCATAGAAGAAACAAACCACGAAACAGTACTTGAAAATTGTTTGAAACTATGAAGACAGCAAAGCGTTAAAGAAACATTCAATCTTCTACAGGAACTTGAAAAGGCAGGTTATTCTGGAAAAGAACATACTGCAACGGTGCAATACAGGCAGCTGGCAGTAGATGGTGGCATGGGCTATGGGATCAGACTTTCCAAATACTCCTGCTTCAGCTGCTTTGTTTCAAGGAACTGCAGAGGCTCCTTGTTTCCTTCCGCAGCTTTCGATGGGTGCTCGACGGCCCCCACTCTTCAAAGAATCCACTGCGTATTTAAGGATGAATGCACCAAGACCGGTATTCAAAAATTAAGCACTAATTTTAAGGAAAGCTTTCAATTTTTTGCAAAAAGTCACTTGTGACCAAGGATTTTGCAGTCGATTTTTTTGGAACCAGGTGAGATTTTCTGCAAGTTACTCCCAAATTAAAACCTCCCAGTGCAGCACAAACATAATTTGCAGCTGTAGGAGCGAAAAAGTTTAAAGCCCATGATCGCCACCAGAAGCAAGAAATTCTATCTCTGCCAGCATGTCCACGCTGAGATCATCTACTTCATAACCAAACCTTTCTAAAAGCTGCCCATGAATTAGGGAGTACCCTGGAATTATTTTTTAAAAGTTTAGGACTTAATCTGTGTTAGTGAACAGATAGCACCCACCTACGATAGTTAAAATATGAACTGAAGACCGTAAGAAAACCACTACAGACCAAAAAGGAGCCAGATGAAGAGACTCAATCTCTCAATCCAAGCACTGAATAAGAAAGAGCATCCCAAAGAAAGCTGCTCAAGGATCCCTCACGGCAGGTAGAGCCCAGTGTCCCAAGCGTGATGTTTGCACGTACGAAAAAGCGTATTTGTGCAGAATTACCTCTGCAGAACGCAGAAGAGCATGTGCTTGTTTGACCGAGTATGACAAAATAAATCTAATAACATAAAATAAATAACATGGTGTTTTTCTGAGCAAACATTTGCCCACGCTTACAACTGACAACTAAAGTTAATGTTGAGCACATGACAGTGATTACTCGTTGCAAGGGTATAATAAAGATAAAAATCTAAATTCAAGTATCGACTCATAATTACAAACTTCAGTGGTAATTGTTTATTTCGAGACAAAACTGAGAAAAGAGGAAACCTCGCTTTGCTCAACCTGCAACATCCCTTTGGAGCGGCACTACTTACTTATATGTGATGTTAAACCCTGTTAAATTATAGGCAGCATCACTGAAGAAATGCAGAAGGGCGTATCCAGAAGTAGCTACAACTTCTGGGACTGTTTCATTGCTGTCTTTCTCAGGAACAATAAGACCACTGGAAAAGAAAAGAAGAAAGAAAACTATGTTAGAAGTGAAATGAAAGGGACTAAGCAACAATGGGAAATGCATCAGTTATTAATAAAACAATTGAAACTCAAGGTATTTATTTGCATCTATTTCAAGTGTAAAGGGTTCGTGTACAGCCATCGTTTTCAGAGAGCGGTGTTATCAGATTGGGGTTTTTTTCAACAGAACTCCTGAAATACTCAAAAGAAACCATCTTGACATTGTGAGTACATGTATCCAACCGACACTCAAAGCAATTTCGTTCTCAAAGGCGTAACAATCCTCAAGATTCTCTCAGAAAGATAAAACTACATTATTCAGGGACCAGCTAATTAAGTCCTCTTGCTTGGCTTCATCATCTGCAATACAGTGGTCGTGTTATAGACCAAGGAGTGCAAATTAGGATATTGAGGCTAAGGAGAATGGCATTACTGCTGCCCTTAATTTACACCACTTTGGTCTCCAAGAAGAAATGGCTGCAGAAAGGAACGGAAATAGAAAACCCCGAAGTGATTAACTTTGTTCTTCTGAAAGATAATGTATATTAAAAGTGTTTAACCTGAGTAAAATTGAAGCTCTCCAGTATTCCAGTTATCATGACCAAAATATGACTTTCTCTATCTTATTATTCTACTGTGATTTGATAGAATGATAGACTGGCCTAGGCTGGAAGG